>NC_142019.1:3720738-3921988 GCF_049901735.1 Notechis scutatus | reverse complement strand
GTTGGACTAGTGAGGAAGTGTGTTCCAGCTTTTTGACTGCATTTTTGTGTTCATCCAGGCGGGTGCTTATTCTTCTATTAGTCTGTCCAATGTATGTGGCCGGGCATGATGCACAGGGGACTTCGTATATGCCTTGGTTTTCCAGGTCAATTTTATCTTTGGGGTTGCTAAGGATGGCTGCTATTTTTCTGTCTGTTTTGAAGGCAGTCCTGATGTGATGTCTGTGTAGTACCTTACTAATTTTGTCTGTAGTACCTCTTATGTAGGGCAGGACAGCTGTTCCATAGGTCTGTTCATCTTCTGGGTCTCTATTATGTTTCAGTGTGTTTTTGTGGATCAAGCTGGTGATTTTGCTTTTGTGGAAGCCGTTGGCTGTCAGTACTTTAGTCAGGGTGCATAGTTCAGTCTTAATGTGTGTCTTGTCTGCCAGGCGTTTGGTTCTGGTAATTAGTGTTTTAGCCACGGAGTTTATCTGTGCTGGGTGGTGGTGGGATTGGGCGTTGAGGTAGCGGTTGGTGTGGTTTTCTTCTGGTATATGGTGTGTCCTAGTGTGCCATCTGTTTTTTTGTAGATTAGTACATCTAGGAATGGTAGTTGTTTGTTTGTTTCTGTTTCCATGGTGAACTTGATTTTGGGGTGTGCGCTGTTTAGGTGTGTTAGGAAATTGTTTAGGTTTTCTTGTCCATGGGGCCAAATCACGAATGTGTCATCGATGTATCTTAACCATAGTTTGGGTTTGAGGGTGGCATTGGCCAGGGCTCTGGATTCAATTCTTCCATGAACAGGTTTGCAATGACAGGTGACAGTGGTGATCCCATGGGAGCTCCTTCTATTTGTTTGTATCTTTGTCCTTTGTATATGAAATATGTGTTGGTTAAGCAGTGTTCTGTTAGTTCCATGAGGTGTTTAGCTGGTTGGTATTTATTTTTGATGATTTCAAGGGTCTCTTTTATCGGGACTTGAGTGAATAGTGAAACCACGTCAAAACTTACAAGCAGATCTTCTTGCTCCACGTGTAGATCTTTGATCATTTCCAAGAAGTGGTATGAGTTTTTACATGAGAAGCTGCTGTTTCAGCATGGGGCTGTAGCTCTTTTGCTAGGTGTTTAGCTAGGTTTTGTAGTGGTGCTCCTCTGGAGCTGACTATGGGTCTGAGAGGTATGCCTTCTTTGTGTATTTTTGGGAGGCCGTATAGTTTGGGGCATCTGGAAGATTTCTCTCTGGGTATGATCATGTGTTGGATCTCTTTGCTTATGTGGCTGGTTATAATTTTCTTCTTGGTTAATTTTTCCAGATATGTGGTTGGGTCAGTGTTTATGGGTTTGTATGTGGAGTCTTGGAGTAGGTCTGTCAATTTTGTTTCGTAGTCTTTTCTGTCCATTACTACAGTGGCATTCCTTTGTCTGCTGGGAGGATGATTATGCTGCTATCTCTTTTCAGGGTTTGTAGTGCTTTGATTTCATTTTTCTGTAAGTTGCTTTTTGGTGGTTTGCTTGTGCATAAGATGTTGGTAACTTGGTGTCTTATTTTATCAGCTTCATCTGTATTTAATTTAGTTAGGCTGGATTCTACTGCACATATGATGGATTCTGTGGGGATTTTTTGGGTGCTATAGCATAATTGAATCCTTTGGTTAGGACATCTGTTTCTGTTTTGGTGAGTTCTCTGTTGGAAACGTTGTGCACTAATTGTTTCAGGTGTTGTTGTGAGTTGTTGGGGTTTTCTTGTCATGTTCTAATTTCTTTAATTTTTTCAATAATTTTTCCTGTTTGTAAATACCTTCAGAATCAGCTCTCCAAGTTGTAAGTTGTTTTATCTTGTCCCAAAGTAGAGGGTGGATTTTGCTGCTCAGTTCCAGGTGTAGTGCTAGCAAATCTTTGTTTAACTGATCTAATCGGAATCTCTTACTGTGGAGCTCGTTCCGTAGTAAAGCCATTTCAGTTCTTTTCAGGATACGTTTAGTGGCTGCTGTGCTTTGATGAAATGTTAATTTGAAGCAGGTTGGTGTAGTATTGTTGTCTCTGCAGCTGCGTAGGAATTGGAGGTCACATAGTATTCCTGCTCTTTTAATTTCCAGTTTCTCGTAGGTTTTGATCTGGCTGTTTATTTCCTCCCGTAGAGGTTTGATATTTGTTTTCTTAAGTTTTATGGTACTTACATGTATGGTGTTCGGCTTGGTTCGGGTATTTTCCCACGTCATTGTAGTTCTTTTAAAGTTGTAGCAACGTTTCAGCAGAATCTCATCTGCCATCATCAGGCTTCTGTATTGTGTCGTCTGTGAGTCAGACTTTCACAGCCATTTCAGTTTTAAATTTGGGGCTAGCCTACTGCTGTGCCAGAATGGTTTTTCTTCATCCTGATTGGTTGGGAGTCTTGGTCTGTGTTTATTGGTCTCGGAGTTTGCTGTGTTCTGCTTGATTGGTGTCTCTAATATCTTCTGTCTGTTTTTGGCTCTTTTTGTATCTTGATTGGCTGGCAGCATTGTGTTGCTTTAATGGAGGCCTTTAGTGCAGCTTGGCTTCGGGTAAATGGACGGCTATCATTAGTTAGGAAGCTGGGTTTCATCTGGGTGCCTGGTTGGGGTGTGTTTGAGCTGGAGGTATCAGGGGGATCTGTTTGTGCCCAGGTGTTTGCCTGGCTTGTGGTGTGGAGATTTTTTTGTTTGTGAGTGCAGGCTTCCAAATGATTGACAGCCTGGTGGAATCATCTCTTCTGTTCATGCTTTCTGGTCTTTTTTCAATCTCTATGGCTTCTCTGATGATTCTGTGATTAGGGTTTTCTATAGTGGCCAGGGTTTTGGTGCCATTGAAGTTGATGCTATGACCTGTGGCTTCCATGTGTTGGACTAGTGAGGAAGTGTGTTCCAGCTTTTGACTGCATTTTTGTGTTCATCCAGGCGGGTGCTTATTCTTCTATTAGTCTGTCCAATGTATGTGGCCGGGCATGATGCACAGTACTGACAGCCAACGGCTTCCACAAAAGCAAAATCACCAGCTTGATCCACAAAAACACACTGAAACATAATAGAGACCCAGAAGATGAACAGACCTATGGAACAGCTGTCCTGCCCTACATAAGAGGTACTACAGACAAAATTAGTAAGGTACTACACAGACATCACATCAGGACTGCCTTCAAAAACAGACAGAAAAATAGCAGCCATCCTTAGCAACCCCAAAGATAAAATTGACCTGGAAAACCAAGGCATATACGAAGTCCCCTGTGCATCATGCCCGCCACATACATTGGACAGACTAATAGAAGAATAAGCACCCGCCTGGATGAACACAAAAATGCAGTCAAAAAGCTGGAACACACTTCCTCACTAGTCCAACACATGGAAGCCACAGGTCATAGCATCAACTTCAATGGCACCAAAACCCTGGCCACTATAGAAAACCCTAATCACAGAATCATCAGAGAAGCCATAGAGATTGAAAAAGACCAGAAAGCATGAACAGAAGAGATGATTCCACCAGGCTGTCAATCATTTGGAAGCCTGCACTCACAAACAAAAATCTCCACACCACAAGCCAGGCAAACACCTGGGCACAAACAGATCCCCTGATACCTCCAGCTCAAACACACCCCAACCAGGCACCCAGATGAAACCCAGCTTCCTAACTAATGATAGCCGTCCATTTACCCGAAGCCAAGCTGCACTAAAGGCCTCCATTAAAGCAACACAATGCTGCCAGCCAATCAAGATACAAAAAGAGCCAAAAACAGACAGAAGATATTAGAGACACCAATCAAGCAGAACACAGCAAACTCCGAGACCAATAAACACAGACCAAGACTCCCAACCAATCAGGATGAAGAAAAACCATTCTGGCACAGCAGTAGGCTAGCCCCAAATTTAAAACTGAAATGGCTGTGAAAGTCTGACTCACAGACGAACACAATACAGAAGCCTGATGATGGCAGATGAGATTCTGCTGAAACGTTGCTACAACTTTAAAAGAACTACAATGACGTGGGAAAATACCCGAACCAAGCCGAACACCATACATGTAAGTACCATCGAAAACTTAAGAAAACAAATATATATATATATATATATATATACCGTATTTGCCGGCGTATAAGACGACTGGGCGTATAAGACGAGCCCCCAACATTTCCACTCAAAATATAGTTTTTGTTATATACTCGCAGTATAAGACGACCCCCCCACTTGGAGGCATGCTTTTCAAGGCAAAAAAGTCGTCTCATACGCCGGCAAATACGGTAAGTTGTAACACTTGGGGTATTCTGGATATAATTCTTGATTGACACCCCCAACCCCTTTCCCCCAAACTTACAAAGCCACCAAAATGCTTTAGAGAGGCAGCTTCGCCTTTCTCAGGCTGGCACTCAATTCCTCTCCCTTTGTGACAGCCCCTGCGTGCGTGCCATCGGGACTCCAAGGGTGGGGGATGGACAGCTGCCAACTCTCTCTCTGTGTGTGTGTGTGTGTGTGTGTGTGTGTGTGTGTGGTGTGGAGGGTAATTCCGGCTATCTCTGGCCTCCGCTCGGTTTTAAAGTCGCTTGGCCGGTTCCCAAGTCGCAAGCGCGCGCTGGCCGGGAGACGCGGCGCCGGGTGGAAGCTCGGTGCAGGGGAGGCAGATCTTTCTCTCTTAAGCGGGGAGGGGAGGAGGGGACAAGAGGAGGGACGGGACGGGACAGGGGGCGGGAGGAGGGCGCTCGCCTTCTTCCACCGCCCACCGGACCCTTTCTTCCCAAGGGGACCCTGGAAAGCAGCTCGGGAGCCGGGTGGCCCTGCCCAGCGGGGTCCCATCAGGAACTTCCTGAGGACACCCCCGCCCCAAGCACAGCCCTCCCGGTCTTTCAAAGAGGGAGGGAGAAGTGGGAGGAGCAAATTGCCGCCCCGCCCGCTGCCCAGAAGGAGGGGCGCCACAGTCCACCCCCACCTTCTCCCCCCACTCCCCGGGCCATTACGCGGCTCGGGGCTGGCTGGGCGGCGGCCCGCCAGAGACCCTCCCGCTCCACCCCCACCCCACCTCCAGATTGGCCTCGCAGCGCCCGAGCCGGGCGGAGGGTGGGTGGGTGGGTGGGAGGAGGAGGAAGAGAGACTTCGGCTGGGCTTGAAGGGGCTTCGCAAGTTGCGGAGCTCCGCCCCGTCACTCTTGCACCGAGTGACAATGTATTTACCGCGTATAAGACGACCCCCCACTTGGAGGCATGTTTTTAGGGCAAAAAGTCGTCTTATACGCCGGCAAATACGGTATATATATATATATATATGGATCTTTGGTTATTCGGGTTTCTCCCGCATAAGATTGGAAGTATCTAGGCACGTTTGATGAAGTCTCATTCATCATCTTCAGGCTTCTGTCTTCAGCTCTGTGCTTCTCAGAGTGAAGCACAGAGCTGAAGACAGAAGCCTGAAGATGATGAATGAGACTTCATCAAACGCTGCCTAGATACTTCAATCTTACGCGAGAGAAAACCCGAATAACCAAAGATCCACATACAAATACCCGGAGAACCTCAGAATATATATATATATATATATATATATATATATATATATATATATATATGTATGTATGTATGTATGTATGTATGTATGTATGTATGTATGTATATGTATATGTATATGTATATGTATATGTATATATGTATATATGTATATATGTATATATGTATATATGTATATATGTATATATGTATATATGTATATATATTGTTTTTGCTAATGTTTTTAGAATTTTTCTTTTTACATTTTCAAGGGGAAGTACCAAGCAGAGTCTGAATGATGAGATTTACATGATATAAAATAGATATTAGAAATTTGAATGTTATAATTTTAGAATTCAATGTTTAATGAGAATTCATATGATAATAACAATAAGATTTAAAGGTGTTGCACTTTGATTGGCAATTATAGGGGGAATTTTGCTTCTTAAGAATGTTGGAAAAGAACATATGAAATTGTAAACAAGACAGACAAAAGTACAATGAATAAAAAGATATAAAAATTTAGGTAAAAGAAATACAATTGAATAAGAAGAAAATGAGATAATCATAAAAGAAAATTAAGAGAAATAAAGGGAGAAATAGTGAGAAGTTGGAAAAAGAGTAATAAGATATGAAGTTGAATACATAAGATGAATATGCATATGAAATTGTGTCTGTATGGAAATGTGATAACCCGCAACCATGCTGTACTCAAATAAAATGTTTTATTTGTTTTGTTAAAACTCAATAAAACTTTATTTAAAAAAAACAAAAAAAACCACCCCAAACTGTATCTCTAGCTCCTTCGGTTATTTAAAATGCTACAGGTGTACTGCAACTTTCTTAAAACTAGTTAAAAAGGCTCTCTCTCACAATGTATGGCTCCCTTAGAAAAGAGCAACAGTAATGCATTAGCCCATAGCAGCCTACCCCCATATTAGGGAAGGATGCCTTCTTTTGCTAAGTCAACTGGGGATAAATATGACAGAATCCAAAGAAGGATAACACATTCAATTTATTTTCAAGTGCAATGCTATAGATGCAACCTTGAAAGGGAAAATTCCTTGCTCAGTGTCAATATAAGTAATTTATTGGCCCAGATAATGACTTTTTTATTTTTAGGTTCTAAAGACTTCTGGCTGAACAGAAGTTTGTTTATGTGCTACAGATCCTCCTGCTTCTACCATCTGACCATGCAGAATAGACATTTATTTATTATCCAGCTTTGTGTTTCTCTTTGGATCCAAGTCAACTCCAAGATAATCTACCAATCATATCAACAAAACATTAGAACAGCATTTTGGAAAGTGTCCGTGTTGTTCTAACTGCAGGTCCTCAAACGTGGTGAAAAAACAAAGTGAAATGAATGAGCAGTAGGAGAAATGGAGAAGAGAAAACCACAAGGCTTAGCCATCTACCTTCAAAGTGATGATATATATGACTTTGATTAGTCATTTCCATTTGAAGTAATTTTTATTGTATAGGGGCAATCCCAAGGAAATCCTGTTCCTTGTGGGTCACGAGATTGCTGTCCAATAAAATTGAGAGTTCAAACAAGGTCCTATTTATTTGTTGAAGAGCAGTGGTGCCGCAGTGACTAGAATACAGTATTGCAGGCTAATTCTGCTGACTGCCAGCAGTTTGATCCTGACTGCAGAGAGAGAGAGAGAGAGAGAGAGAGAGGGAGGGAGGGAGGGAGGGAGGGAGGGAGGGAGAGAGAGAGAGAGAGAGAGAGAGAGAGAGAGAGAGAGAGAGAGAGAGAGAGAGAGAGAAGGTAACCTGGAAACACAACTCTCATATATATATATATATATATAAAATAAAATATAAAATAAAAATAAAAATATAAATATAAATGTGAAATACCACTCACGCATCATCACAAAATCTCCAGAACCATAAAGCTTACAAACTTGAAAGATGGCACACATGTTCCTCTTGGTGCTCTTCTAGGTGCTCACTAAGGAAGGATTTTTCGAAATGACTATCAGAGCATTAGTATTTTGTATATTATTATTAACACGCTCTGATACTAAGGAGTTCTACTCCCCCTCCCCATCTGAAAAAAAAACCCTGTTCCAAATGCAAAACACAAGCACAGGAGTTTCAGTTTCAGAGCACCAAGCAGCTTTAGTACAGAACACTTGAGCTAAGCCACGTGCAGGCTCCTTGCTGTCTCCTTCTTGCTCACACAGCAAATACTGTTTCAGTTTCCAAACAGCCCTCAACTCTCTCACACACTGACAGGACACTAGCCAGATGAATACCAATGGATGCTGGTAGGCAGAGGCACAATTCCCCCCCCCCTTATTTTCCTCCCAAAAAACGAAGCCCGATCACATAGTTTCATAGTTCTAAAATAAAACTGCATTCGAGAAAGGAAGACATCCCTTAGCGTTTATAGGACGTACTTGACGTTTGTGTTGGTGCAGATGATATACTCAATCTCATCCGAATACGGGTTCTGAAATGTGAAGCTGCTAGTCCTAATTAACATCCATTCCCGGTTCTTGGTACGAAAGCGATACATCACGGAGAGCACCTGGCCCTTCAGCTTCACCACCTGCAGAATCATTGTAAAGATCAAGGAAAATGACATCACCTTCCAGTCCAAAGGGAAGTTTTACAGAACAGCAAAATACAGAACAGAACTGTTTTACAGAACAGCAAAATAAACCATCTTCAAAAGCTTAAACAGGAAGACCCTCAGCTGATGAAGTGAGCTGCTTTTGTCCTTATATGTGACTTTTAAGAAGGTCACATAAGGAAATTTTGAAGTCAATTGTGGCTTAAAGTCAAACACTACCTGTAGTAGTATTTATTTGAACAGCAAGTGTGTAATCTCTTCTTTTGCCAGCAAATATTGTAAATATGCTGTGTCACTACAGAATCTTGTTTTTCTTTTTCTTTTTTAATTTTATTGGTTTTTAAAAACAAACATAAACAAACAAAACATAAAAACATCAAACTATCTTCCATAGGTGTACATACAGTGTGCCGGTTGGTTTACAAATTGTTTTGTGCTTCCATTTCGTAGTCTTTAATTACAATTACATTACATATAATCTCATATTGTCAATCAAAAATTAAATACCTTAGTATCATTATTAATCAATCATTTGACTATACTTTTATTCATTCATGTTTTACAAGATAACCATAATTTACTAAGTTTATTTTATAACAGTTCATATTGTCATCCCAAATCTATCCTAGAATCATTTTGTAGATATAATAAGAAAAGAATGCATCTTTATATATTTATTATTTTCTAAAAGTCTACATATTTCATTACTGTACTTTATTGTCTAACCATTGATAGAAAAGCTCCCAAATTTTATAAAATTGTTTATCTTCTTGTTCTCTAATTTCAAATGTCAATCTACTCATTTCAGCACATTCCAATATTTTCTTAATGATTTCCTCCTGTGATGGTATTTTCTCATTTTTCCAGTTTTTAGCAAATACAATCCTAGCCGCTGTTAATACATTTACAATCAGGTATTTCAAGCCTTTACTATATATTTCAGGTAAAATTCCCAATAAAAATATCTCTGGTTTCAAGTCTATATGTTTTTTTGTCATTTTTTCCAACCACATGTGGATTTTAGTACAGTATTTTTTAGCATCCGCACAAGTCCACCATATACGGTAATATGAGCCAGGTGTCTGATGACATTTCCAACATTTTTCGGATTTATTCTTGAACATTCTTGCTATTCTTGTCGGGGGGAAATGCCACCTGTAAAACATCTTATACAAATTTTCTTTATATGCTGTTGACATTGTCATTTTATAATTTTGAGACCACAATTTTTGCCATTTCTCTAAATCAATCCCATATCCAAAATTCTTCCCCCAAGCGATCATAGTTTCTTTAACTTGTTCTTCTTCTAGTTTAATTTCTAATAAATATCCATACAATTTTTTAATCACCTTTTCATCAGTACCTGTCAAAATCTTATCTAAGTCAGTCAGTTTATCATAGAAACCTTGTTTTAGAATCTTTATCATACCTTGAATGTATTTGCGCATATGAGAACCAATTCATCTTTATACCTTGTTCCTCTAGTTTTTGCATAGATTTAAGTTCACCCTTTTCATTCAATATTTCACCATATCTAACTGTTTGTTCCTTTTTGTATATTATAGGATACGAAAATGCTTCAATAGTCGATAACCAGACTGGAATTTTCAAATAACATTGTCTTTTAATCTTCTCCCAGTTTAACCACAGAGACTCCCATATATAATGTCTTCTAAAATACCCATGTTTTAGTTCCTTTGTACCATAAAAAAGCATGCCACCCCAACAACAAATCATGTCCTTCTAATGCCAACAATCTAGTATTTCTTAGTGTTATCCATTCCTTAACCCACATCAAATTTGTAGCTTGATAGTACAACTCTCAATTAGGCAAACCAAATCCTCCTCTAATTCTAGCATCTTGCAAAAGTTTTAACTTTATTCTCGCTTTCTTACCTTGCCATATATATTTCAACACAATTTTATTTAAATCTTCAAAGTTGTCTTTTCCAAGCCTAATTGGAATTGTTTGAAACAAATATAAAATTCTGGGTAATATATTCATCTTGATTGTTGAAATTCTCCCTATTAGTGACAGTTGTGAGTTTTTCCATTTCGCCAAATCTAGCGCTATCTGCTGTTTAAGTTTAATATAATTATTCTCTTTTAATGTACTACATCTTACTGTCAAATATATCCCCAAGTACTTGATCTTATTCGTGACGTGAATTTTCAATAGATCTGCCAGTTCTTCCTTTTGTCTTAATAGCATATTCTTTGTCAAAATCTTTGTCTTATCTTTATTTATTTTCAAACCAGCCACCTTTCCATATGTCTCTATCTTTTCTATCAATTTTGATGCTGTTTCTAAAGGGTCTTCTAAGATGAAAACCAGATCATCCGCAAATGTTTGCAGCTTAAATTCTTCCTTTTTGATTTTCATTCCTTTTATATTCTTTTCATCTCTAATATTTCTGTTTAACACTTCCAAAGTTAACACAAACAACAAAGGTGATAGTGGGCACCCTTGTCTTGTTCCTTTTCTTATATTAATAGAGTCTGTCAGTTCTCCCTCTATCATTACCTTTGCCGTTTGCTTATAGTATATAGCTTCTATTGCTTGAATAAATTTTCTAGCAAAACCCATCTGTTCCAACAGTAATACCATGAATCGCCAATTCACATTATCAAATGCCTTCTGTGCATCTAAAAATATCAGAGCCATTTGTTTTTCAGGATGTGCCTCGTAGTATTGCAAGGTATCCAAGATTACTCTCATATTGTCTTTAATTTGTCTCTTTGGCAGAAATCCATTTTGATCAGGATGGATAAAATTATTTAAATATTTTTTAAGTCTTTCTGCCAATATTGAGGGAAAGATTTTATAATCTGCATTTAGTAGAGAAATGGGTCTATAGTTCTTAATTTGTAATGGGTGGGCCTCCTCTTTTGGAATAAGTGTAATATAGGCTTCTGACCATGATTTAGGTATCTTCTTCTTTAACATAACTTCATTCATAACTTCTAGCAATGGAAGATTCAACGATTCTTGTAATGTTTTATATAATTCTGCCGGAAGTCCATCTGGACCTGGTGCCTTTCCATTATTTTGCTTCTTGAGTGCTTCAGTTAGCTCCATCATTGTTATATTGCTTTCTAACATTTTTTCAGTTTCTTTAGGTATCTGAGGTAAATTAGCATTCTGTAAGTACTGCTTAACTCTTTCCTCATCAATATTCTCTTGCATATATAATTTCCCATAGAAGTCTCAAATGATTTCCTTCTTCTCTTTGCTACCATGGCAAACTTAGCCTTGGTCATCTATTAATTGCAATATTTTCCTTGATTCTTTCTCCTTTCTCAATTTGTATGCTAACCATCTACCTGGTTTGTTTGCGTCTTCAAAGTAGTTCTGTTTAGCACCTCTAATTTTCTGTGCTAATTCTTCTTTTTCTATTTGACCCATTTTGTGTTTAATTATATCCATTTTTAGCTTGATGTCCTTTTTCTGTGGCATTTTCTGTAGCTCTTTTTCAAGTCCTTTATACCAGGGGTCCCCAACCACCGGGCCGCGGACCGGTACCGGGCCGTGGAGCACTCTCTACCGGGCCGCAAAGAATTTTTTTTTTAAAAAATGGCGGCTTTCTTCACCTTCGGTGAATGCTGCTGGGATCGGGGATCAAGGACACAAATGAAAGAAGGGGAGGGAGGAAGCAACCGAAGCCTGTCCTTCTCTCTGGGTCAGCTCTCTCAGTCGCTCTCTCGCTCCTCCACCAGCCCAGGAAGAAACTGCTTCAAAGAAGGGGGGGGGGGCTTTTCCTGTCGCCGCAGCGCCTCCGAAGCGCCCGTTTCTCCCCCACCCCCACCCCGTCCGCCCGCCCGCCCGCGCGCGCGCGTGCACTGGGTTCAACTCAGTGCTTCGTTCTGCCTGCCTGCCTGCCTTCGTTAATGGTTGAATCGGAACAGCTTCGGCTGAGTAAAAGAGGCGAATAGTTATTATTCTCAGCTGAAGCTGCTCCCAAACAACCAGAAACTAAGGCAGGCAGGCAGGCAGGCAGAACGGGACACTGTGGATTGAAGCGCGCGTGTGCGCGCGCGGGCGGGAGTGGGGGTGAAACGGGCGCTTCGGAATAGCTGCGGCGACAGGAACCCCCCCCCCGCTTCTTTGAAGCAGTTTCTTCCTGGGCTGGTGGAGGAGCGAGAGAGCAAGCCTCCTTCTCTTCTCTCTCCCCCCCCCGGTCCTTGCAAAAATTTTCTGCTTGAAACCGGTCCCTGGTACAAAAAGGTTGGGGACCACTGCTTTATACTCATCCTCTAAAGCCTTAGAGGCTAATCTTTTCATGGTATTTCTTTTCCTTGTATAATCTATTATCAAGCCTCTGGCATATGCCTTCATTGTATCCCATACGTTCTGGATTGATGTATCTTCTTTTTTGTTTTCTCTAAAGAAAAAAGCCAATTCTTTCTCCATCCACTGTGTGAAGTCTTTTTCCTTTAAAATAGTATTATTTAACGTCCATCTAGATCTTCTTTTTTGTCCTTTCCATTTAATTGTCATTGGATTGTGATCTGCCCAAATACTTGTTTCAATATTTATTTCTTGAATGTTAGATATTATTTCTGTTGATATCCATATCATATCTATTCTGAACCATGATAAGTGTCTATTTGAATAGAAGGTGTTTTGTTTAGTTTTAGCATTTCTTTCTCTCCATGTATCTTTTAAGTTTATTTCATCTACCATTTAAAAAAAAATATTTATGGAGAGTCTTTCTGTTTTGCTTTATTGTTTTCTGTGCTGTATAGTCCAATTTATTGTCTACAATTCCATTAATATCTCCCATCATAACTATATTAGCATAGTCCAGTTCAATTATTTTCATATGTAATTTTTTGTAGAATTCTTCTTGTTTGTCATTCGGAGCATAAATTGCAATCAGGAGTGTTTTCATATTATTTTCCATTATTTCCACCATTAGTATTCTTCCATCATCATCGGTATAGATCAATTTTGCTGGGATGGTCTCTTTAATATATAAAACCACTCCTCTTTTCTTACATTGGGTCAAGGAAGTAAATATTTTCCCTAATTTTGGCTGTACCAACAATTGTTCATATTGTTTTTTAATATGTACTTCTTGTAGACAAATTATATCAAATTTTAATTTCTCTAATTTATGAAAGGTTTTCCTTCTTTTAATGGCTGAGTTAAGTCCATTTATATTAATTGTAATCAATTTTTTCTCTTCCATGGTTATATTTTATAGTTAAGTTTAGCAGCTCTCATAGATCTTAGTTCACGTTGTTCTTTGGCTTCCACCTTTCCACCTACTGCGCCTTCTTCTTTTTCAGTTGCCATTTGGCAGTCCTCTTGGAATTCAATTAGTGAGATCTCTTTTTCTGCCTCTTCCTCTTTCCTTCCAAAAAAATTCTGTATAAAATAATTCCGCTTTCTCAATTGAGTCAATTCTATGTCTCTGTTCTTGCCATGTGAACATTAAACCTTCTGGAATCAGCCATCTATAATTCACCTCTTTTTTAAGTAGCATTTTAGTCAGGAATCGGTATTCTCTTCTCATCTCTCTCACTCTTCTGGGTATTTGTTTCAAGACCATAATCTCCTTGTCTTTGTATTTCAATGTTTTCTCTTTTGCCACTGGCAATATTTGTGTTTTAATGGCTTTCTTTGTAAATCTAATGTGAACTTCTCTTGGTAAGCTATTTCTCATCGCATATCTTGTGAAAACTTGATAAACCTCATCTATTCCATCCATCATCTTCTCTTGAGTTATTTCCAAAGCTTCAGCCAGTACTTCTATCATTATCTCAGCTAGGTTTTGTCCTTTTTGTTCCTCTACATTTTGGAATCTAAGATAGAATTCTAATCTATCCATCTCCCATCTCAACATACTACTTTTATCTTGTTCAACCACCATTAATCTATTATCAATATCTCCAATCTTCTAGTCTCTTTGTTTATCTTCTTCTTCAATTTTTTGGAATCTCTCATCATACTTCAACATCATTTGTTGGATGTTCTCCACTTTTTCATCGGTTTTCCCTGTTCTTTGTTTAATGTTCTCTGTTCTTTGTTCAATGTTCTCTGTTCTTTGTTCAATGTTCTCTATTCTCTTTTCAATATTCTCTGATCTTGCTTGAATATTTTGAATTCCTTGCATAATCATCTGCAGAGTCACTTTTTCTTGTTCTTTTTCTTGCTTTAACTGTCTGTATTGAACGTTGTCCTCCAGATGGTGGAGAGGAAGAAGTAGAAGTTGAAGAACCAGGAGCTATAAATTTCCTACTCATTTTAAGCAATTCAAAATCTTCAGGTTCTTCTAAACCTTAATCCAATTGTGAAGTAACCAATTATAGTTCAAAATAAAAATAGTAGAAAAAAGAAGCCCAATAATAATAATAAAAAAAAGAAAAAAAAGGGAGGACAAAATTTCTTCAGGTTCTTGTATCCAATCAATAGTTAGATAAAGAAAAAGACTTAAGGAAAAAAAAGGAAAAGGAAAAATTCTTCAGGTTCTTCAACACCTTAATCCAACTGAAAAATCTCAAATAGAAAAAAGTGCATAAAAATAAACCAGAAAGGTAGATGAAAAAACAAAAATACCAGGAAAGGAGAAAAAAAAGAGGCCTTTAAGGGTTTCCCTTTAAAATAAAAAGCAAACGTAGAGATTGGACTTCCAAAAAAAGAAAGAAAGAAAGAAAGAAAAACAAAGACAAGCTCCAACAAAGCCAAAAAACCCAAATAGTTATTACAAAAAAAAAAAAAAAAGATAAAAAAATACAATAAAGCTGGTGAGGAGGGATAGCACAACTTAGGAAAAGTAAAAAGGGCACACTGCACTTTGTTTGATTATCCAAGGCTCTTATTATAACTCTCTTCTCCAAAATCTTATCACCTTTTTCCCCCCTACGTTTCAACACCAGACTCCAGCTGTTGATAGAAACCCAGAAGAGCACCTGCAATAATACTCTCCCATGCTCTTCCCTCTATCTTATCAAACAGGCAATGTCCTTGGAAAAGAGTCTCAGTTCTTTCTTTCTCAGCTTTGTCTGGTCACAGGGAAACAGAATATTTTCAAGCCTCTAGTTGGCAGTGTTACAAAGTTTCTTTGCTCTCACTTTCCCCCTCCTTTTCCGAGCAGGATATAATAAGAATTAATAAAAAAAGAAAAGATTTTTTTTTTAAAAATGAAATAACTAAAGGGAGCCTCTAGCCTAAAATATTACAACATCAAAAAGGAGAAGAAAAAAATAGATATAAACGAAAAAAACAGTCCAGTTTCAAAATACAAGATCATATATAGAAAATCCAGCAATGAGAAAAACAAAACAAAACATTACTTTGACATTCCTGTTTAAAATCGCCGCTTAATCACTTCTGTCAAAACTTTTACAGATTCTTTCTTTTCCTTAGGGTATCCTTTCAAATCTTAAAGTAAAGAAAAAGTTCTCACCAAACCAGCACACTTTCTCTTTCTGCTCTCTTCCATTTCGGAGCTGTCCCAACTTCAGCAGCTTTAATGGCTGCCTCTTTGCCGCTGGCAAGAAGAGCTTCTCCTGGATCTACCAGGGACTTTGCGGTATCCCTGGGATTGACAGGATGCGCTCTTCACTTTCACCATCTCTTCGGGATGGTTTAGATCCAATAGGACCGTCCAGGAGCAAAGATATCGGCAGCGATCTGAGACCTCCAAGATCGCATGCCGTATCATCGCGACGCCAGCTCCGCCCTCCCAAAATCTTGTTTTTCTTATTTCACAATGGAATAACTATAAGCTGGAGGAAACTCAAGGAACTTGTGCACATCCCAAACAGCTAACCCATTAACATTCAGCCTTTCAGTAGGAAAACAAGGAAGTGCTGAGTTTCAAGCAAGGACCAAAGCAATCTAACCTGCAGCTAAATGTGGCAAGGAAAGCAGCTGGAATGTGAGCCTGGTAACCGGCCAAAGCAATTTGTCAAAAGGCATGCTGGATAAATCAAAATTGATTTGTCTTACCATGACACAAATTCCAATTTCTCCTCTGAAAAGATGGAGCTCAGTGTAGAATTGATTACACATGCTCTTTAGCTCTTTGATTTGAATTATTTGCTGAGTAAAAAAAAAATTGGGGGGGGGGGGGAGCTAGACATTTATTACTACCAGTTGTAAGAAAGTTTTAAAATAATCCGATATCTATAAATCATCAACTGAGATTTTCCAAATGCATGATTTGACAGCTTAACAGAGTTGAAATTGGCAGAATAGCATTCACTGGCTTGGGCTGCGGGAGTTACAGGCATTTAATAGCTTTGGTTTTGTTAAACATGAGATGAAAGGTGAATGAGATGAACTAGGGATGGTGTATTGAACACATTTTTACAACTAAAAAAGACCTGAACTTGAAGTTCTAACATGCAAAACAAACAGAAGACCGTATTGATAGCATTCAAATTATGATTTGTAACAGAATTTCTGATTGCAATGAACAGCTTAGGGGAGCATTGGAGAATATAATTTTATGCTTCCATATAGTTCTAGGATTCAGCATGAACACGCAGCGCATAAATAGAACATAGAATAATGGAGTTGGAAGGGACCTTGGAGGTCTTCTAGTCCAACCCACTGCTTGAGTAGAAGACCCTATATTGTTTCAGACAAGTGGTTGTCAGGTCTCTTCTTAAAAGCCTCCAGTGATGGAACATCCACAACTTCTAAAGGCAAACTATTCCATTGGATGATTGCTCACAGCATTAGGAAATTTCTCCTTAGTTCTAGGTTGCTTCTCTCCTTGGTTAGTTTCCATCTATCGTTCCTTGTCTTGCCTTTTGGTGCTTTGGAAAATAGTTTGACATATTTGTAGGAGCCCCTCAAATATTGTAATACTGCTATCGCATCTCCCCTAGTCCTTCTTTTCATTAGACTAGACAGAGCCAATTCCTGTAACCGTTCTTTGTATCTTTTAGCCTCCAGCTCCTTGATCGTTCTTGTTGTTCTTCTCTGCACTCTTTCCAAAGTCTCAACATCTTTTGTATACTGTGGTGAGCAGAACTGGATGCAGTAAATGTGGGTTTACTAATGAACTCAAGATTAACAAACTTAAATTAAGTTTCTTTCACATTACAAATAATTATTTATGCTATATTACATACTTGCCTGCTATTATTATCTTATACCTGATTTCACATTGGGATGAAGAATACAAAGAGACCGTATGAATAAAGAAAATGTTACCTGCTGGAAACTTTCTCTTAAATGACTTTGATCTTCTGGATGGCAGAATTCTAAAATATCTTTCCCCAAAAGATCCTGGTAAGCAAATCAGAGAAGGAGAAAAAAACCATACCAGTTTAAAAAAATGTTACAAATTGCCAGAGGAATAGTTTACTAACAATTAATTCACTAAATGTATAGAAATAAATGTTGATTAATAGAAAAAATAAGCAAGGCTGCAACAATTTGTTTGCAAATCTTTCAGATGAATACATTTTAAGACATGACTTACAAAACAATAGCAGAGATAAGGATAATTATTTCCAGATGCTCCCAGTCTCAAAGTATCTACCACACAATACAACTGAATCAGCCATAGTTTTTCACTTTACATTTCAAACTTGCACTTTATGTATGGAGAAGAGCCAATAAGACTAACATAAGATATATATTTATAGAAGATACATGAGTTAATGAAAAAGGAATGTTATTTAAGACATTTAAGGCTCAATCTTCTTCCTTTCCTTTCCTTTCCTTTCCTTTCCTTTCCTTTCCTTTCCTTTCCTTTCCTTTCCTTTCCTTTCCTTTCCTTTCCTTTCCTTTCCTTTCCTTTCCTTCCCTTCCCTTCCCTTCCCTTCCCTTCCCTTCCCTTCCCTTTTCTTCCCTCCTTCCTCTTGAGAACCCAGCCCTCCATTTCTGACTCTGGACCTCTTTAGAAATATTCAGAGGCAAACTCTGAATATTTGGCAACTTAGGCAAAAAGAATGAACAGACCTGGGGCTGATAGCCAATAACACTGATGCATCTTGGATCCACAAAGGTAATTATTCCATCGGAGCTATGCCTGGATAAGAATTCTGTGGGGACCGACATTCCATTCATATCCATGCATACCGGCGAACTGGTCACCTGAGAAAAATAATGTACACATGCTTTATTTCATAAAAATGGCAGGGGGTGGGGGGAATAATCAAAATACAGTTTACAAGAAAGGATTTTATTGATGCTTGTGAAAGAAAACTGCATAACAGTTTATAACTTGATGCAACATTCAATAGAAGATCGAATGGTTATGGATCTGAGCCTGTAACTTCCCATCTCAAATGGGAACGATCATTTAAACAATCAGATAGGACAAAGGAAGGTCTGGCATGCAGGACAATTAAATAATATTTTTAAAAAGGCCAGGCTGGGTTTCCCAAATAACCTTCTTAAAAATGCTCAAAACACCCAGAACATCGGAAGCAAAAGATTTAAAATAATAAGAACTCCGTTCAGTGCTAATCATTCCATTGAAAATCAGACCCCAAACTGCCTGAATGCACTTGCAAACAGGAATGAAAATTTCCCAGAAAACTGCTGGTGAGGAATATGGTCATTGGGATAAATCAGTGGGTTAGAAAGTGATACCTACGATACAGAGTTTTTCAGGAGCAATCCAACTTTTTGGCAGCAGTGAGAGAGATCTTGGCCAACTGAGAAAACCATGCGAGTACAGAGGGTATTGTGACAAAATGGGCACTAGACCAGATTGCTCTTGTGTGAACCCTTCTCTCTCTGTCCCACAGTGCCAGATGCACTTCTCAAGCAAAGAAGCACGTCCCAGCATTGTTAGCCCTTAAATGGTCTCCCCCAGAACTGAAATCGTGTCAACCTGTCACCCTAAGGAAGGAGAAGGGCTCCGGCTTCCAGCTGGATTATGTACTTCCTGGGGAGAGAAGAGTTCATCATGTACGCTCTTCCTGATTTCTTTGCGGTGACACTTCCCTAGGTGTTGACCTCACAGCGTGGCTTGGGTGAAAGGCTTTTGGTTCTCTACATATCGTGAATAATCCTTCGGAACTGTAGTCTTATTTTGACAGCTGCATTGTTAGCAGATTATGTTCTTCCTCTCCCTGTTTCTGCAACCCCAAAGTAATGTTTGGCTTTCATACTTAAGGCATAAAAGAAGTCAGCAGTGCCAAGACCACACTTTGCCTCTTCAAGGAAGTCAGCGACACAGAAAACCAAATGAGACTAAAGACTTCCAGTATCAAGGACTTTACATGAGCATATCTACCTTTAATAATATTCAGGAAAAACCAGTGTAGTTGTCTTATTCTTGTATGCAGCTTACCTGATTAGTCACTATGTAAAATAAGACCCCTGGTTTTTTCCTATTCAAAGAAAATTTGCCACTCCTATTGCCCATTGACTCTGATCTGTGTGTATGGATTCAACCTGTGATGGGGAACCTCGTGTTCTGCTCAAAATAAAAGACCAATGGTCATCACAAGTCAAGAATCAGGACAAGGTCCTCTTGATGCTGTTTCCTTGCCTCCAGAAGTTCTGGATGCTCCATCACTGGAGGTTTTCAAAAAGAGCTGGGCAGCCAGGGGTAGTATTCTACCAGTTCGGACTGGTTAGAACCGGTAGTTAGGATTCTGTGCAGTTTGGAGAACCGACAAATCGTGCCCCTGGCTGACCCTGCCCCTCTCTGTCCACCCCTCCCCTCCCTTCCCCACCCAGTCAGTCCTTATTGTGTATGTGCAACATCACTGACTGCATTCGGTGTGCTTGCATCTCCAACCAGGTATGAAAACCAATGATGGAGAGTCTCTACCAGGTAGACCAATCTTCCTTAGCTTAATGTGTTGAATCCCTGCTGCAAGGTGCATCGAAGCGGCAAGACTTGTACATACGGTAGCATACAAATAGCCTTTGGTGTAATTTCCAAAGCCTGCAGCAGGAGAACATTTCAGACTTTTGGTAAGAGATGCTTTTCCTTTCCCTATAGGCTGCTGGTTGAAGAGATGGAAAGGGGGAATGTTGCAAAGGAATGGAGGCACCATTCTACTTTGGGCATTGATTCTAACCTGTGTTGACTTCAGCCCTGTCTCTTATCTTTGAGATAATGTGATACACAGCAGAAAGACTATCCACCTTAAGCGTTAGATGAACCACAGCTTTGACTCCAACAGATTCCTTAATAGGGAAGAATAACACCTCTAGACATCAAGAAGTGATCCATAGTCCCGAATTATACACAATGAAGTATGTAGATCTTACATGTATTCGGATAGTGATATATTTGGTAGCATTGTTATACTTCTGCTCTACTGGCCTCACATTTTCAGCTGGGATTACTGTTGTAATTTGAAGTCCACTTTAGAATAGAATTACAGAGTTGGAAGCAACCTTGGAGATCTTCTAGTCCACCTCCTGCTCAGCCCTATACCATTTCAGATAAATGGCTGTCCAATCTCTTCTTTAAAATTTCCAGTATTGGAGTATTTATAACTTCTGGATTGTTCCACTGATTAATTGTTCTGTCAGGGAATTTCTTCTTAGTTCTAGGTTGCTTCTCTCCTTGATTAGTTTCCCTCCATTGTTTTTCACCCTGCCCTCCGGTGCTTTGGAGAATAGCTTTTATAATAATTTAAAACAAGCAAACAAACAAATAAATAAGCAAGCCACAGAGTTAACTTCTGCAAGCCTTTTTGTAACCAAAAAGCATTTTTTACCTGAAGTCTTCCTATCGCCACCAGGCAATATTTGCTGCCTTGACCCACTTCAGCATCTTCTTCCGGTATGGTCATTCCTAAAATTATTTTCCCAAAACAACAATTTGTTCAAAAAAAAAAAAAAAGTTAGAAGGATCAGAAAGATGAGAAAGAACTTTTCAACTACTCTGCCCTGGGAAGAAGATAAGATGGCATTATTTGAGCAAATTTTCTGGTACCAGTAAAAGCATATTGAAGCTGTCCTGCTGTTAATAATTTTCAGTACAGAGATTGAAAAAAACATATTTCTGCTCCTTTTAGTTCTGAAATACTTCGGCTCTTGAACCTGTTTCTTCATAATTTGCTTTTAATGGTTTGTTTTTGTATACTGCATTGCTGGCCCATGCTAAACCAAGTAGATGTTTACAGACATTCCTGTACATACAAAATAAGAATAAAAATAGAAAAGTGATCGCATCATCCAGATATTAAACTTGTCATTTCAGGGCAGTTGTTTTTACTGTAAATCACCAACATATTGTATGATGTTGAAAAGAAACAGCTGCCTGAAAAAAAAAAAGCAAGAAGTTTCATTGCACTTTGTTTTCAATCTTTTGATGGAATTTAATGCTATAAACATGTTAAAAAACAAGGCAGGTCAGGATGCTGTTTTTTAGTGCCTTAGGGTTGCATAAATACCTTTGATTGGTACATCAGCATAATCTCTCCATTGGCCTTCCAAGTTTTTAAAGTAATCTGATTTCCCAAATGGAGTTTTGGTGCCAGAAACTTCCTACAAATTCTTGAGTTAGTTATTCAAAGCCTTATTCCCTTGAGTGTTGGGATTCACATCATACAGGAGCATTGAATCATTGGGAGAAGAAATGTTGGGCTATTAGTTAAGTTAAGGAGAAAGGAAGCTCATGCTTTTACCAGATTGCAAGAATGGTCAGATGAGGAGGCCCAAACTCTCACTAGTAGCCTCACATTGCAACGAACAAGGATGCACATTCAATTTCGCAGCTACTAAAATTGTTGGCTGAGCAGGTACAAAAATAGCCAGGGAAATGATTGAAGCCTTAACTGCAGTGATTCACTTAACAATCATGCCAAAAAAAGGTTGTAAAGTAGATCAGGGCTCATTTAAAAATTGCCTTGCATAATAACAGAAATTTTGGACTCAATTGTGTTGACATCCCTGCCCTAGCCTATCAGGGCTCATATACTGAAAAGGATGAGATCAAATCTGAGTTTGCAAGGACATTCTGAGTTTGTGAGGGAGCAAGAAAGCAAAGAAAGAAGGAAAGAAGGAAGGAAGGAAAAAATAAAGGAAGGAAGGAGGGAAGGAAGGAAGGAAGAGAAAGAAAGAAAGAAAGAAAGAAAGAAAGAAAGAAAGAAAGAAAGAAAGAAAGAAAGAAAGAAAGAAAGAAAGAATAGAATAGAATAGAATAGAATAGAATAGAATAGAATAGAATAGAATAGAATAGAATAGAATAGAATTCTTTACTGGCCAAGTGTGGTTGGACACACAAGGAATTTGTCTTGGTGCAAATGCTCTCAGTGTACATAAATGAAAAGATACATTCATCAAGAGTCAAGAATCATCAGGTACAACACTTAATAATAGTCATAGGGTACAATAAGCAATCAAATCATACTAGGAAACAGTCAATATAAATTGTAAGGATACAAGGGACAAAGTTACAGTCATACAGTCACAGTAGGAGGGGATGGGTGATAAAGAGTGATGAGAAGATTAATAGTAATAGTAATGCAGACTTTGTAAAGGACAGTTCGACAGAAAGAAAGAAGGAAAGAAAAGAAAAGAAAAGAAAAGAAAAGAAAAGAAAAGAAAAGAAAAGAAAAAAGAATGAATGGGTTTTTTGGTATTATCAACATTCTGATTACTGTGGGTATCAACTGTGCAAGACGTGCACCAGCGTGCAGTCTGGAGGGGAACAGTTGTCCTACTTCGATTCCTGCAGGCATGCACATCAAGCTACAGCGTGCCTTTCTAGCAAATATTTTCCCTCCATTGTCATGTAGTGAACAAATCTGATTAGGCGGGGGGGACATCATATGGACTGCATAAAAATTCATTTCCTTCTCAGAAACATGATCTCCCTTAATTGAAACGGAGCAGGGGGAGGGGAAGACAAATGGTTGTTTAAATAAAATTACATTGGTAAACTTACTTACCAAGCAGTGGGAAAAGTGCATTTCATTGGTGCAATTCATGGGCTGGGTTAATGCAGCGCTTTGGAGGACATAAGACACTCCGTGAATTGGCAGCAAAGTATATGGACAAAATTTTGAGGGTAGAATTCAAACAGGCTATTTTATCTGCTAATGTTCCAGCACCACATTTTGTAATTTATTGTCATGCACATCACTGGTGAGTCCAGATCAGCCTCTTTCAATCTATTTCTAGTTTTTCATTATAATCTCATGTTCTATTCACTAGAGCCACATACAGTTCTTAGAGTCAGTTCTTTTTCTTCCATGTCTAGATCAAACTTTAAACTGCCAGAATGAAACCAACTTCTTGGCTTTATCATTGGCCAAAAATAAATCATTATCATTACATGTTTCTGGTAGTAGCTGACATTGGAGTCAGTGATTGGTCTCATGGACATCAATACATCCATGGAAATAACGCAGGACACCCATTTGATCCTCAGTCCCAGCTGATTTTTAACCTTTTGCCATGTCAGTTAGAAAAAGCAGGATGTCAACCATTGTAAAGCAAAGCACTAAACTGCTAATATGTCTATTTTCAGCCTGGCTGTAGAAAATGAAAATACTGGGTGACTGCATTCAATTTGCAGGATGAAAATTCTTCAAAAAAAAAAAAAAAAAAGAATGCGGGGAAGGATTTAAAAAAACCAAGACAGTGGTCACAATAAACATGGTTGTGGCTGCCACTTGTATTTTGTTGAAATCTCTGGATAATGCTCCAGCTTTCAAGATGTCCTCTTCATAAAGAGTCATCCAGCCTGTCCCAAAGATACTGTTTGAAAGGCAAGTGAACTTAGTTGTTTCTTTCCTTGAAAATGTTTTGCTTCTCATCCAAGAAGCTTCTTCAGAACTTGGGACAACCTTCACTTGGATGATTGAGAATCTCCATAGACAATCTTCCAAATGAAATATAGAAGGGAAAGCAACTGGGACCACCAAAGTCACCCAACCAACCATTCATGCCTGGATGGTAGACTGAGTAGCAGACGCACAGATTATTTGGACATTGCCTTCATCTGCTGTAATGAAATATTTTGCACTTTTACTTAAAACCTAGCAATTATTTCTAAAGATGCCTCTAGGACTATCCATTAGCGGATGCAAATGTTACACAAACCAACATCCTTTTCCCCCCCCCAGCAATGCTGTTTTTGGCAGGGAATCAGCAGCCACTCTCCAATTTAGGCACTGCATGTCCCAAATTACTTATACAACCTTGAAAAATGTGGTACTTTTCCTCGCAAAAGGCAGTTGGGGAAGCTGATGTAACCGAGAGATGATTCTAGAAAGGCCTGTCACACTTCCTTTCCTTCTATTTATGAGGGAGAACTTTCAGCCTCCTCTCAGCATGGACGAGAGAGAGGATAAAAACACCTTCTTAATGGCCTTCTGAGAGAAAAAATGTGAAATTAGCATCCTTTATTTATTGGGGGAACAAAGATCCTGGTGACTCTAACCTCAGGAAGGAGGCAAAATGAGCCGAAAAACAACTTCCCCCCTCCACGCTAACCCCTGGTGTGGAGGAGAGAAAAAATCATTCCTTTGTTCCCTGAAACTCTTATGAACTGCAACAACAGACCTGAACAGCTGAGTGTGTAACTCAGATGAATCTGACACAACGAGATCTGTTTTTTATTTTATTTGGAGACATCTGTTTGGTGCTATATAATAAAGAGCATAGGACTGTTTGGAATGTTTGGCAAGCATGGGGTTGTTTTTTAGTATTAAAGAAAGGACAGAAATAAAGTCATACTGAGTTTCCGAGAGGTCAGCTCCGTGGCTTCCAAGTTTGGATGCAAGCAAGTATGATTTTAATGAAAAAAATCATGAGCCGAGGTCTTGTTTAGAAGGCAGAATGGCTTCTACCAAGCTACCCACACCTGTGATTTTTTCCCTCTTGTAAATCCTAGTGGTTTATTCTGGCCATAGCCAGAAGATTTAGCAGATAACAGATAATCAGAGTTGGAAGGGACCTTGTAGGTCATCTAGTCCAACCCCTGCCCAAGCAGGAGACCCTACACCATTTCTGACAAATAGCAGTCCAGTCTCTTCTTGAAAGCTTCAAGTGATGAAGCTCCCACAACTTCCGAGGGCAACTTCTGTTCCATTGTTCTCACTGTCAGAAAGTTTCTCCTTATTTCCAGGTTGAATCTCTCTTTGTTCAATTTCTATCCATTATTCCTTGTCTGGCCTGCAGGTGTGCTTTAGAAAATAGCTTGACTCCCTTCCTCTCTATGGCAGCCCCTCAAATATTGGAACACTGGAAGGTTTAGAGATGAGACATTTAGTGATGTCTGTTTAATTTCTTTCAGAACCCAAAAGATCATTCAGACAAAAGCGTGACCAAGCCTTTATCTGCGTTATTGGGGAAGCTTGGAATGGCTTCTGTAACAATAGGGTGCATTTCTCCCATCTGGATGAAACAAACAATAAACAGAAAGCTACAGGAGGGCTGGCAAAGAGTGGAGATGGGTATTTTCTCCTCGTTATGATAGTTTTTTTTAATTTGAAAAGATATTGTTTTCGCTGGCCTTTAGAGCAACTTAGATACTTAGAACTTAATCCACACACACATTGCATTCTGACTGGGGGCAGATCAGACAGATATCCCCTTCTTATCTCATGTTCCTACGATTATAAAATAAGAATTGAGACAGAAGAAACATGGGGAGGAGGTTAAAAAAGCAGAGCAGGACTGAAAAGGTTCTCATGGAATATGAATGCAAAATGCTGATCAGCTGAACAAGGACTTTCATGAAAAGCTGAGAAAACTGTGGCTCTCCGATATTGCTCAACTACCGTGTTTCTCCAACAATACGGCCTCCACCAATAGGAAGGCCCAGCATGTTTTTTGGGCATAAAATCAAATTAAGCCCCTCCCCCCCAAATTTAGGCCTATTTTAAAATATGCAAAATAAGGGGGAAGGTCGGGGAGACTTGCTGTTAGGAGCGTCCGGCGGGCCGGAATTCCTCGCCACCAGCCGCTCCTAACGGGCGATCATGGCCAAGCACAGAGAGCTCCCTACTCCCACCTTTGCTGCAGACACCTTTGGCACCCGCCGCTGTTGCTTTCCCTTCTGCCCATTACGCCGCCACGTTTGGAGCTGCCGCTTCCGTGTTTGGAGTGCCGTCGCCATTTGGAGCTCCAAACGCGGAAGTGGCAGCTCCAAACATGATGGCAGGCGATCTTTTTATTTTGATCCGCGCGAAGTTCAAAGCGAGCAAGAGAGGGAGACTGCGATGCCTCCATCCGAGATGGCAACCTCACTAGTGGATCACAACGTGGCTGGAAGCCCGAATCGGCGGGATATGATGGCGATCTTTTTGGAGCGAGAGGAAAGGGAGAGAAGAGTTGCGAGGCGTAATTTGCAGGAGGAAGTGGGTGTACCCCACGGCAGGGAGCCCAAGGAAGAAGGGCTGGTAGGCAACGGAGAGCGTCCCGTAGCTCCGGAAGCAGCCTAGAGACGCGCCCAGGAAGAGGCGCAGATGCTGCCTTGTAGTCCCCAAGCCAACTGCGTGCGCCGCCTTTAGTTATGTGCGCTCCGCGCTTTGGGCATCTCCGTGTGATCGCGACCCTGTCCTTTCCACCTGGCGCCCTTGCTGCTTTCTGGCTCTTTAGGAGTGGCTGTTGGCGAGGATGCAAGGGGGGGAATTAAGTCACCCCCCCGAAAAGACGGCCTAGCCGTTTTTTCGGGGCTCAAAAAAAAATAAGGCCCGGCCTTATTATGTGAGAAACACGGTACAATTCCCAAAGGCCAGTGGTGACGGGTACAGAGAATTGCAGTTCAGCAACTTTCAGAGGGCCTTAGATTACCCATCATTTTTTAAAAAATTATTAGGTCGGAAGACAAGTCGGACAGGAGTAAAATAGTGGCAGATTCCAAGGTAAAATTCTACTGTTTCACTGATGTTGATTGGGCTCAGAGGTGGAATGCAGCAAGTTCTGACCAGTTCTGGAGAACCGGTAGCAGAAATTTTGAGTAGTTTGGAGAACTGGCAAATCCGACCTCTGACTGGCCCCACCACCATCTATTCTCTGCCTCCTGAGTCCCAGCTGATTGGCTGGGTCTTCTTTGGTTGCCCTGCACAGGAGAACGGAGCTGGAAAGCACGTTAGTGGGGTGGGGAGGGAATGGGGATTTTGCAGTAACCTTCCCCTGCCACACCCACCAAGCCATGCCACGCCCACCAAGACACACCCACAGAACTGGTAGTAAAAAATTTTGAATCCCACCACTGATTGGGCTCTGTCTCTGCTACCTTCCGAGTCAAGATGACCAAGCTGTAATCCAGGAGACAGATGCGCTGGATAAAATTTAGAAAAATAGAACAAGTTGAACAGTATTTCCCACGTCATAGTTTGCAATGTAGAAATAGATTGGTCTAAAAGAGAGAACTACACCGACTTGCAACCATTCATTTAGTAACCATTTGAAGTTACTAAGATGCTTTAAAAAATGACTTACAACTGGTCTTCTAAGTTACAACTGTTGCAGTGTCCCTGTGATAACACATGATCAGAAGAAACAACTGTGGTGGTTGCCTTAATGAGCAATAAAGGCCTTAAAATTGGGTGCAATTCACTTAATGACCACCTCATTAAGCAAGGAAAGTTCTGGTGGGATAATTGGGTTCGTACGTTGAGGACTACCTGTTATCCCAAAGCCACACAGCAAGCTTCCTTGTTTGTGGGCTTGAAACTGAGACTGTCTGGAGTCCAAACCTTAGTAAGTATGCAATAGTGGCAAATATCTGTAGCTCAGGTGTAGGATGAGGGTGGAGGCTGGTTCTCCGAACTTGTGGCTTGGTTTCCGATCATTTAGTTACCAGCTAGATGACATCTTCAGTGGAGTTTAAGGAATGGCACTGTTTGTGTTCTTCTGCTTATAAGGGCTTTGTGTGGTCAGTAGGACTTGTCAGGGGAGGGTCTAGTGATAGGCCTTGTGGTGGATCAGATGTGGGTTACATCAGGTGAGGGTCTTGTGACAACAGCCATCACAATGTCCTTCATCTATATAACCCTCCTATCACAAGACCTACTGACCACACGAAGCCCTTATTAGCAGAACACCAACACTGACATTCCCTAAATTCTGCTGAAGATATAGCCTGGTAATGAAACAGACACAGACTTCAACGCATAATTAGAACTGCAGAAAAAACAATTGCTACCAACCTGCCTTCTATTGAGGACCTGTATAGTGCATGAGTCAAAAAGAGGGCTGTGAAAATATCTACAGACCCCTCACATCCTGGACATAAACTGCTTCGACTCCTTCCCTCAAAATGACGCTATAGAGCACTGCACACCAGAACAACTAGACACAAGGGGAGTTTTTCCCCCGAATGCCATCACTCTGCTAAACAACTAACTCCCACAACATTGTCAACTTATTTATAAGACTGTATTACTATTATTCCTCTACTACTAGATTATAATAACACTTCCTAGTATCTATCTCTTCCCACTTATGACTATAACCATGTTGCTTATATCTTTACAAATTATATTGTTTTATTATTTGTTTCCTAGTATGATTTGATCGCTTACCTATGACTATCACTAAATGTTGTATCTTATGATTCTTGATGAATGTATTTTTTTTCTTTATGTACACTGAGACCATATGCACCAAAGACAAATTCCTTGTGTGTCCAATCACACTTGACCAATAAAGAATTCCTGTTCTATTCTATTCTATTCTATTCTATTCTATTCTATTCTATTCTATTCTATTCTATTCTATTCTATTCTATTCTACTCTACTCTACTCTACTCTACTCTACTCTACTCTACTCTACTCTACTCTACTCTACTCTACTCTACTCTACTCTATTCCTGGTGTGGTAAGCAAATGTTCTTACACTTCTGAGGAGACTTTACCATCTTTCAATTATTTTGTTGATTCTTTCACAATGAAGTTGAACTGCATTTATTTTTATGAGACCCTTATGAGACAACTGAAACTACCAAAAAAGAATCCACTTCCCCCTCCACATTTTTTCCATTGTTGAAGGGTACAGAGCTACCATAAGAAGCCAATTAGGCTAAGCCATAATTCAAAGGCTCCTGAAATGCCCAAAGAATGCTATATCCTTGCACGCATTCAACAAATACACATACACACATTGCTTAAGAGCAGATGGAACAGCCTTGGCTCCATTTACATTCTTTTCACTATATTCACTACTATATCTGATGCAGCTCATCATTCAGACTTCTCTGGAGAAATCCTTAAAACAAACATACACATGATTAAAATGGAAATGTTCGTTTTCCAAAAATGTTTGAAATATTTCGAAGTTTTAAAAAATGTGCTATTTCTTTCTTTCTGAAAGATGGGGAAAACGCTTTAGAAAGCAGCTGTTTGCCGTTATGTGTTGTCCATCTCTGAATGTACACTGAGAGCATTTGCACCAAAGACAAATTCTTTGTGTGTCCAATCATACTTGGCCAATAAAGAATTCTATTCTACTCTATTCTATAAAAAAAAAACAATAGAAAAACAAAATATGGCTGTTCGATTGTTATGTGCAGGCAACCAACTTTCTCCTTTTTTCTAAGAAGAAATTACAGGCAGTGTCCAACTTATGACCACAGTTGAGCACACATTTCTGTTGCTAAGTGAGGAATTTGTTAAGTGAGTTTTGTCCCGTTTTACAACTTTTCTTTCCCCCAGTTGTTAAGTGAATCACTGCAGTTCGTAAAATTAGTTAACATAGCTGTTAAGTGAAGCTCTTTTCCTCATTTGTTTTTTAAAAGGTCGCAAATTTTGTGCAACTGTCACAAATGCCAGTGACTTGCCAAACATCTGAATTTTGACCATGTGACCATGGGGATGCTGCAGTGGTCATAAGTGTGAAAAATAGTCATAAGTCACTTTTTTCAGTGCTGTTGTAACTTTGAACGGTCACTAAATGAACTGTTGTAAGTGGAGGACTACCTGTATATGCGGCAATGTAATGGCTATTACATTGGACTGCTAATGTAACCCACCAATCCTGTGCTTTCTCACTCCTCCAAGCAGTTTTTTAAAAAAGTACATAAAGAGAAAATCTAAAATTTAATGCTTAAATAACCTCTTCAAGGGAAAGTTAGGTGTTGGTAAGATGGCAAGTGAAGGATCAGGGAAGCTGTCCTTTCTCAAAAAGGACTTTCTATGATTTCACAAAATTAAATTAATGCAATTTCAAACATTCACAATTCAGGAGATTGTTAAAACTAGGCCATCTCTCAGAAGACATCATGAATGCTTGGCAATTGTTCACAATATTACAGGGTTTTCATACAAGATATTTTGGTCATGAGAAGTGGGGGCAGAATTTAGCAATTCTTCCCAATTTAGCAATAGCCCTTAGACTTATATACCACTTCATAATGCTTTACAGCCCTCTCTAAGCAGTTTATCCAGATTGCCCCCAACAATCTGGATCCTCGTTTTACTGACCTCAGAGGGATGGAAGGCTGAGTCAACCTCAAGCTGGTGAGACTCGAACTGCTGGCAGTTGGCAGAATTAGCCTGCAATACTGCATTCTAACCACTGTGCCACCATGGCTCTTTTGCATTCTGCATTTGAAATAGTTGCTAGAGTCCAGTTGTAAGTATTTATGATACAACCACATTTGGAAAGATCCATACAACTTTGCACTAACTCACATATTTACATTCTGTAATAACTGTAATCTCAGCAAAATCCTCTCCCAAATGAAGGCGAATATACATGTCCCAGGATAATGTTGCAGGATCCAATCTGGGTGGGTTACCGGGATCAGAGGTTTTGTCTCCCGAGCTTTTGGACTCATGCTGGAGCCCATCCTCAGGGAACTCCTCTCTAGTAGAGTGTGTGCTCTAGGCTATTCTGTGTGTAGTATTTCTATGGTGCCTGGTTGTGTGTGGCTCATAGCTGGCCACTAATATCCCAATCAACAACTAAAAAGCCACACACAACCAGGCACTACCTGAATAGAATATGTGCTTTGGGCATAGAATAGCCCAATGTACACATTCTGGTGAGAGAGAAATTCCCTGAGGATGGGCTCCAGGACAAATCCAAAAGCTTGGAAGACTAAACCTATGGTCTCGGTGAATACTGAAAAATCCTCTCCTTTCCCTGAATAAAGGTAAAGATTCCCCTCACTCATGCGTGCAAATCGTTCCCGTCTCTAGGGGGCGGTGCTCATCTTCATTACAAAACTGAAGAGCCAGCGCTGTCCAAAGATGTCTCCATGGTCATGTGGCTGGCATGACTAAACGCCGAAGGCTCACGGAACACTGTTACCTTCCCACCAAAGTGGTCCCTATTTTTCTACTTGCATTTTTTACATGTTTTCAAACTGCTAGGTTAGCAGAAGCTGGGACAAGGAACGGGAGCTCACTCCATTACGCGGCGCTAGGGATTCGAATTGCCGAACTGCTGACCTTTCTGATCGACAAGCCCAGCGTCTTAGCCACCGAGCCACCACGTCCCTTTCTTTCTCTGAACGCAACATAATTATTCTTTGCAGAGCTCTGAAAAAAACCATGCCACAATATATGATCTATGAGCAATACCTACAGGTCTACAGTAAGTTCAACCAGACTAAAACTTCTTACAGCTTTAGTAGGGTGGGACACACGGTTATATTTGCAACCCAAGGAAATAAAACCCCCACTGCTTTAGGCCGGTAATACATCCAAATGTCAACAACCAAAGATAACTCCTGTTCTGATTCACATCAGCAGGGGCTGTCAGAGAGAAAAGACACTCTTCAGCAAATCCAAGAAATAAGGTCAGCCAAACCATCTCTTGACAACATTGGACACAATCCCCTCTTGGGTTTCCAACTGTTTTCCACATTTTCCCGTATGTAAATATCCCCATGTGTGATATTGGCTTACAGCATGTTTAGAGTATAATGCAATGGGCCAAGAAAAAAAAATTCCCAGAAGACCTCATTTAAAACAGAAATGCTTTATTGAAGAACTGGAGGGTGTGGTAGCTTGGAGCAAAGGCTTACATATAAGGTTGGGGGGCGGGGTGTCAGATTTTCTTCTCTCCAAAAAAAATTCCTTTCGAAATTCTCCTAGGTTCAGAATTGGCCATCAGGGAGGAAAGATTACTGTGGGAGAAAAATATATAAAAGCTTCTGGGGTTTTAAGAGTTGGTCTTCTTTTATACAGTTGCTAACTGTGGACCTGAGGAACTGTAGACTATGAAATGTATTGTGTTGCCTGCCCTAACATGCCCTATAGAAATTTGATATGGGTGTCCATTTCTTGACATAATTAACACTTGACTGTGTATTGATGGCTGCTCTGGAATAAAGATTCATAAGTATCTTGGCATGTAGGTTCTGAATCACATTCTCTCATCTAATGATATACAATTAAAAACACAGAGATAAAGATATTGTGAGAGCTGATTTCATGTAGGAAAGTCATATAGAATGTGATTCAAAACCCTGGAATTCTATAATGTTGAAGTTCCCTGAGGTCTATATAAGAAAAGCTTCTTTGTTCCAAGAGAGAATAAAAGAACAAAAGAAAGAAAGAGAAAGAGAGAGAGAGAGAAAGAAAAAAAGAAAGAAGGAAGGAAGGAAGGAAGGAAGGAAGGAAGGAAGGAAGGAAGGAAGGAAGGAAAGAAAGAAAGAAAGAAAGAAAGAAAGAAAGAAAGAAAGAAAGAAAGAAAGAAAGAAAGAAAGAAAGAAAGAAAGAAAGAAAGAAAGAAAGAAAGAAAGAAAGAAAAGAAAGAAAGAAAGAAAGAAAGAAAGAAGATGAGAAAGGAAGAAGGAGAGAGGGAGAAAAGGTAGGTAGGTAGGTAGGAACATTGGCCAAGAATCTCTTGTTATGAATGAGCTTCCATGCCTCTCTTGTTCACTTCTGGAAAGAACCCAAGAAAGCAAAGATATCCATATGGAAGGTTTTATATTCTGCTTTATCGATTTTACCTGCTGGGGGCCATGCCTTGATGTACCCAGTACAGTGAACCACAGCATATTGTGCCTCTCCTTCCTTCACTGGGCCCAGGCCATTTCTAAATAGAAAGCAGAGAAAAATAAATAAATAACCATGTTTGTTTTTCAACCAAGACAATCCTTCAAATTCATTACCACTACTCTCTGAATCCTCTTTTCATAGTTCAATCAAAATGACTCCCTTTGAAACAGACATGTTTCCTGTTTGGCCCAAGGTCCAAACTCAGGCGCTCCCTTACGTCAATTAGAAGCCACGGAAAGAGACTATAGAAGAAACTGGGTGAGTCACATACAGTGTAATGGCACAATTTATTTAGTTTATTTCTTGTGTAAGATAATTTGGAAGTCAGTGTTACTTTTAAAAAAATGCCAATAAATGGATGTCGTTTCTCAAATCTTGGAGCAGAACAAAACATTTGGGATATGAAATCTGCAAATGAATATATATGGAAAGAAGCAATTGAAAGGAACAATCACCAAATTTGTTGCAGTGTTTATATTCCCCTCTCTCTAACACAAACTTCTTGGTCTTCTCTATTTGGGATATAGCTAAATATACACAAATATATATTTAACTGTCGCTTAAAAAAACACACATACTTAAAACTCATATACACACATATTCACATACACTCATACAAATTCATGCAGGCAGTCACTAAGCAGAAATGTGCACAAACCACATGAATTTCGTGAAATTAAATTTCCCATGAAATATCATTAACATGAACAATGACAAATAACAAATCTTGTTTTGAGCACATTTTAAACCCTGCAATTTAAGAAAACAGATGCTCGTCTTCAACACTAAGAACAACTGTGGTTTAGTCCTAAGCTTTGGTAAAAGCACATTTGGCAACATTGGCAAAAGGCTTTGAGTGAGCATAGTATGGATCGTTCTATGCTCACCCAAACCCTTTTGCCAATGTTTTAATTTGATGGGTCTGTTCAAATTCAACTAGCCCACTGGCACATTTGCGGAATTCCTTAGAGTCCAAGTGTCAAAAATGAATGCCTCCATCATATCTGTGAATGCTGATCTCAAGGCCCACAAGAATGTGAACTGATGCTTCTGAGACTTACCTTGTCAACCCAAGCGTTGCCTATTATAATAGGTCAACATTTTTCTAAGGTCTTGGATGATGAGGATAACTAAGGGTTATGCCAAAGAAGGAACAGAAAACACCAACCTGTATCTTTTCCTCATGGTTGTTATCCTGTTCAGAGGTAAATGATCCAATGGAGCATTTCCACATCTAGAAATGAAACAGCGTAAGACAGTTAGCAACCCTACTTGATTGCAGGGAACAAGCTACAACAATGAAGTTACACAACTGCAGCCAGAAACCTTTGTAGCAGAAGGCTTTTAAAGATCATGGGTTGGTGTTTGCTTTGCTTTGTGTTTGCCTCGAAGTCACAAAGAACAACCTATTCTGCAAAACAACTGAGGGCAAGGTAAGAAATAATGGATGGAAACTTATCAAAGGGAGAGCCAACCTAGAACTAAGAAGAAATAATCCAATTAATAGTGTCATCTCACAGATCTAACAGATAATCAGAGTTGGAAGGGACCTTGTAGGTCATCTAGTCCAACCCCCCACCCAAGCAGGAGACCCTACACCATTTCTGACAAATGGCAGTCCAATCTCCTCTTGAAGCTCTTAAGTGATGACGCTCCCACAACTTCCAAGAGCAACTTCTGTTCCATGGGTTGATTGTTCTCACTGTCAGAAAGTTTCTCCTTATTTCCAGGTTAAATCTCTCCTTGTTCAGTTTCCATCCATTATTCCTTGTCTGGCCTACAGGTGCTTTAGAAAATAGCTTGACCCCTTCCTCTCTGGGGCAGCCCCTCAAATATTGGAAGACTGCTACCATGTCTCCCCTGGTCCTTCTCTTCACAAGATTAGCCAAGCCCAGTTCCTGTAACCGTTCTTCATATGCCTTAGTCTCCAGTTCCCCCATCTTAAAGGAAGTTTAAGTCTTTTTGCTGCTCTTTGTAGGCTGATCCAGAAGTCATTTTGATGTAGCTTTAGGTAATCACTAGAGGGGTAATACTAGCGAAAGATAAAAACCCCAACCTTACAGAATACAGAATAACAGAATTGGAAGGGAAGTTAGACGTTGAAATAACAGAGTTGGAAGAGACCTTGGAGATCTTAAAATCCAACCCCTGCTTAGGCAGGAAACCTTAACCCCTGAGATATTGGAACACAGCTATCATGCCACCCCAAGTCCTTCTTTTCATTAAACTAGAGATACCCAACTCCAGCAACTGTTCTTTATATGTTTTAGCCTCCAGTCCCCCAATCATCTTTGTTGGAACATCTAGTCCAATCTACTGCTCAGGCAGGAAACTCTATACCATTTCAGACAAACGGTTTTCCAATCTCTTCTTAAAAACCTCTGGTGTTGGGGCATCCACAACTTCTGGAGACAAGTTGTTCCACTGATTATTAATCCTCAGGTAGATAATTTTTTCTCCATTTGATGTAGGATACCATGGTTATATGGATAAATCCATGTACATACCAAACCAAAAGAAGAAGAACATACCTAAGAACAAAAATTAAAAAGGCAGCTGTTCTGATCACGGAGGTCCCAATCTATAGTAGCACCACAAACATATTAGGCTAATTCATAATCATAAAATAAAATGAAATTTCAATTACATAAGCTCTTCTTTGGACAAAATGGTAAACAAAGCAAACTAAGGAGAGTTGAAGATGGCTGATACTGAAACCATGTGTTCCACGTTTTGTGACAGCTTTAAGGTGGTTAGAAGAATCCCAGATATTTATTTTAGACCAAAAAATGGTTAAACCATAAGCCACAGGCCTGAGACAAGCTTAATTATTGCCATATGATGGGATTTTTAAAAATAAAGTATTTAAAGACACCTAAAGTATTTCAAAATTGGAAAAATGAAGATCGTCTCAAGAATTTCTCATGTGCCTAAAATTAGCTGGGTGATTACTTATTGTTTTCTTTCCCCTTATAAATAAAAATGTGGTGTGTTATGAAACAAAAATAAGGCCACATTTCCATTCCAATCTTAGGTCTCAGAAATAATAATTTGAATAATAATATAGTAAGATGACACAATGGATCAAATTTCATGGTCAGTCTGATGATTGTGTTCTGGTAAACACAACCAAGGAAAGGATGTGAGCTACTGACTCATAAGTTTTAAAAAAAACAAAACAAGATACAGATTTATGGATATTATTAATGAAAACAAGCACCACTTTCTGAAAATGGCTAGTTTGCAATTGGGATCATTCTTTTCTGACAGTGAATTTAAATAGCAACTATTCTCCAAAGCACCTGAAGGCAGGACAAGAAGCAATGGATAACCTATCAAGAAGAGAAACGACATAGAGCTAAGGAGAAATTTCCTAACAGTGAGAACAATTAATCACTTGCCTTCAGAAGTTGTTGGTGCTCCATTACTGGAGGAACAGATTTAAAGTTTTAAAGAACAGATTAGGTCACCATTTGTCTTAAATGGTATGTTTCCTGCTCAAGCAGGGGATTGAAGACCTCCAAGGTCCCTTCCAATTCTGTTATTCAGTGATTCAGTAAAAACTGAACATGAGACCCGATACAGTAGATGTGAAGAAAGAGTGAGGTCCAGGCTAAAAATTGGATGAAGGTGGAAGGTGAAACCCATGGGGCTCCCTAGAATAACTTGGAAAGGAAATCAGTGGTGGTATTCAAATAAAGCTGCCACCGGTTCGGTGGGCATGGCTTGGTGACTGAGCTTTGCGTGCATGCACACACTTTGCGTGCATGCGTGCACCAAACACACACTTTGCGCAGGCACAGAGGCATTCTAACTTGCCTCCTGCAAGCCTGCATGATGGTGGTCGCTGCAGCAGCTGCCACGCAGCGCTATTCTGCACCGCGCAAAGCAGCTGCGCTTTGAATTCTGGCCATAAAAGTGAATATGGGAGCCCGGACAGGCGGGGGGGCCAACCACAGAGCAGCGAAGAGAACCGGTTCGGTCTCCACTGCTCATCGCCGCTAACGCCTGTCCAGAACCGGGCAGAACCAGTCGAATACCACCACTGAAGGAAATATTCTGAAACAATGCTGTCAATGCTTCGAATGAATGAATGAATGAATGAATGAATGAATGAACAAACTTCTTCACAGTGAGGACAACTAAGCAGTAAAACAGCTTGCCATCAGAAGTTGTGGGTGCTTCATCACTCGTGGTTTTTAAGAGGAGACTAAACAGTTGCTTGTCTGAAATGGTATAGGATCTCCTGCTTGAATAGGGGGTTGGACTAGAAGACCTCCAAGGTCCCTTCCAGCTCTACAGCCCCCTCACATCTCGAACATAAACTGTTTCAACTCCTTCTCTCAAAACGACGCTATAGAGTACTGCACACCAGAACAACGAGACACAAGGACAGTTTTTTCCCAAACGCCATCACTCTGCTAAACAAATAATTCCCTCAACACTGTCCAACTATTTACTAAGTCTGCATTACTATTATTATTAATCTTCTCATCACTCCTTATCATCCATCTCTTCCCACTTGTTACTGTATGACTGTAACCTTGTTGCTTGTATCCTAACGATTTATATTGACTGTTTCCTAGTATGATTTGATTGCTTATTGTACCCTATGGCTATGATTAAGTGTTGTGCCTTATGATTCTTGACTCTTGACAAGTGTATCTTTTCTTTTATGGACACTGAGAGCATTTGCACCAAGACAAATTCCTTGTGTGTCCAATCACACTTGGCCAATAAAGAATTCTGTTCCGTTCTCTTCTCTATTCTGGATGAGTGAATGAATATCAGTGTGCTGCAGTGGTTAAGGTACTGAGCTAGGAGGAAAGTTCTAGGCTTCCCTTAATGATGAAAGCAGAAATAGCATACCTCATTCTGCATATGAAGGAACGCCTGGATCCCATGCACATTCTCATTGAAGACTGTTGACCTTCCTTCTTTACTGTGCCAGTTTTCAAATCCAAAATCCTCCCTACGCAGCGGGAAGGGGAAGCGCAAACAAGAACAAAAAGGAGAAAAAGACGGGTCACCAAGAAGGCGATCTGACTCCGACAGCACAGTCTAAATTGAAATAATTTTACAGTGTTAGCAGAACAATATCTCATAAGCATGTTATAGTTCCATACTACGCTGGCAGAAAAGATGAAAGAAAAAGCAGAATGGACCAATCAAGCAATTACAGTATCTTCACCAAGCCTGTGATTCACACCTTTCACATTAGCTTGTTTGCTGCACATCTGAACTCACACTGAAATGTACTAACAGCCTCTTGTTCTACAGTGGCCTGGCTATAGCTCCACACCCATTAGAAGCTCAGCAGTTGAATCAGGCATAAAAATGTGTGAGTGTGTTACACAAATTCTAAGCAGAAGTCAGAGTTTCTGCCACTGAGATTCTTAGGACAATGATACCAATTTTTGTAGCGGCCATAGATTAAACTCGGTCAATTTCTATGCAATCATAATGATGTTTTGGTTTATTTATTAGAAAAAATAATATATCCCATTTTTCAAACCTCTTTGAAAGCAGGGTCCAACTGGATCTTGTCAAATTCTAATTCCTATCAGCCACAATGAAAAGAGAGGATTAAGTTTGCAGAATTAGAAAGCCGTACTTTGCCAACCGTTGATTTAAGCCAATATATCAGCCCAAGAGGCTCAAATAATTGTACTGCGGCAAGTAAAACCACATTTAAACTAATAGAAGCTGAGAAGATTGATTGGAATGGAAGGATTTACAATCTATCACAGCCATAAAATATACCGTGTATAGGAGAAACAAAGCATCCAATGAAAGCAAGAATACATTCTGAGAATTTGAACCCTGCTGCAACAAGACAATGAATTACAAACCTCGGTCATAAATCATCTAGTAAAGAAGGAAAAATCTCCATGCTTGATGCTCACAATTAAGTCACACACTGGAAAACTTATGGAGTTCTTCCTTCCTTCACTCCCAGTGCTGAGACAGTTATAAAAATCATAATTTGTTCCATGTGATGCTTTTTCTGGTCTGGGACACCTTAATGAAGAAATCTGCCCACACTCGTATTTTTGACTCCTTACATCTTCACTTAGGAATGCAGTCGAAGATGTTTGAAAGTTGACCAGCAGACGCCAGTTCTCCTCCCAGTTCTCCTACAATCCCAATGACCTTCTTTTCAGAGATGACTGAGAAAGTGGGACAAAAGAAGTATGACCTAACCTCCAATCATATGGGGGTACCCATTGCGGTGTTTGTTATGTGCAAGATGCAGATTTTTATGGCATAGCAAATCAAACTGATAATCACTCAAACCAACAGACTACTGGAAATCCCTAAATTCTCAAGATTAAGTAATGCATACAAAAGTGTAAAGGAAAGTATGTCTTTCCCCATATTTTTTCCAGTAATTGTTCATTTTCCCCAAGTTTTCACCCTACCACAATCTGGCTTATTCAAAAAAAAAAAATAAATAAATTAAGAAAACAAGGCCATAATTTGAACTTTGTCACCTCCACACAGCTTATTGCTTCCTGTAACAAAAATAAAGGCTTCTTTATTCATCATTGCCCCATAACTTTCCCCACAAAATGACAAAACCAGGACCAAAATTCACTGCCCATTTTTTCATTTTCTCTCCCTCTCTTTTGCAATTCCCACTAAAGCAGTTGGTTCTGCCTCAATTCAAAACTGCCCTTTTCTTTCTTTCGCAGATCCTCAGATTCTTATACTACAGCTATTCCAAGACTTACAACCACAATTGAGCTCAAAATTTATGCTGCTAAGTGTGAAATTTGTTAAATGAGCTTTGCCCCATTTTGCAACTTTTCCTACCACATTGAACCAAAATCCCGTACAACAACACGTACTTCACCTTCAGAAAATCATCATGTTGAAAAAGCACTATGTAATCTAAAACCATCCCTATCTATTGGACCGGATGGAATATGTGCCTGATTCTTAAAAAAGTTATCCACTGCCATAGCCGAACCTCTAAGCATAATCTTTGAAAAATCTTTCAGGACCAGCTCCTTGCCTAACCTATGGTCACAAGCCACGGTCATCCCCATCTTCAAAAAGGGAGACCCCAGCCTAGTTGAAAATTACAGACCAATCTCCTTATGCTGCGTCACCTGAATCAATTATTAACCAATCCATTATCCTTCACTTAGAGACAAACAACCTACTCTCCAATAAACAATTTGGTTTCAGGAAAAAACTATCCTGTAATCTGCAACTCTTATACTGCAAAAACATATGGACTACACAACTTGATCAGGGCAAAGCAATTGACGCAATTTACATAGACTTCTGTAAAGCCTTTGATTCAATGGTACATAACAAACTACTCCTAAAACTAAAATCTTATGGTATCTCTGGACAACTGCATAATTGGATAGAAGCATTCCTGTCAAACAGACAACAAATGGTCAAAATTGGGAGTGTCCTATTAAATTCTGTACCTGTCAATAGTGGTGTCCCCCAAGGCAGTGTTCTAGGACCAATTCTCTTCATACTCTACATAAATGACCTCTGTGATCATATTAAGAGCAACTGCGTTCTCTTCGCTGATGATGTAAAGCTGTTCAATACCACAGACAATACTGCTACCCCTCAAAAAGATCTTGACTATGTATCAGAATGGTCAAACAAATGGCAACTTCAAATCTCAACAAATAAATGCTCTGTCTTACATATTGGCAAAAATAATCAGAAAATAAAATACAAGCTGAATAGTCAAGATCTTGTTGATGATCCAAGCTCTGTAAAGGACCTTGGAATACTCATCTCCAATGATCTAAGTGCTACAGCCCACTGTAACTACATAGCCAAAAAGGCATTAAGAGTTGTTAACCTAATCCTACGTAGCTTTTTCTCTGGTAATATCACACTACTAACTAGAGCATACAAAACATTTGCTAGACCAATACTCGAATACAGCTCATCAGTCTGGAACCCACATTACGTATCTGATATTAGCACAGTTGAGAAAGTCCAGAAATATTTCACAAGAAGAGTTCTCCACTCCTCTACTCATTGTAGAATACCTTATGCCACCAGACTTGAAATTCTAGACCTAGAAAACCTTGAATTATGCCATCTTCGGTCTGATCTAAGTATGGTATATAAAATCATACATTGCAATGTCCTACCTGTCAATGAATACTTCAGCTTCAACCATAACAATACAAGAGCACACAATAGATACAAACTCAAGGTTAACCGCACCAAACTGGATTGCAGGAAATATGACTTCAGCAACAGAGTGGTCAATGTCTGGAATATTCTACTTGACTCTGTAGTTTCTTCCCCAAACCCCAAAAACTTTAACCTTAAACTGTCTACTATTGACCTCACACCTTTCCTAAGAGGTCTGTAGGGGGCTTGCAGTGCCTACCGTCCCTGTCCTACTGTTTCTTTTGTTTTTCTTATATGTACCCATTTCATGTATTCATAACTATGTATATACTTATACCTATTATCTTGTAAGCAATTGACAAATCAAATAAATAAAATAAATAAATAAATAAAATCCCAAGCATTTTCTGGTAATCATCATCTTCTTTTCATGACCCCATAATCCCTTGCGGGATGGAGTCTGGGCAACTGAATGGAGCTAGCAGAGTGTTTACTGGCCGGATGCCTTTTCTGTCACCAATGTGGAGTTTCATTCAGCAGATATATTCTCATTGTGCCCAGAGAGAGAACTGCCTCTACCTAGGATCGAACTCACAGCCTCCTGATTGTGAGGCAAGAACTCCACCTCTAGGCCACCGCACTACTCCCCAAGCATTTTCTAGCAATGTTGGACTGAAAATGTGTCAAAGGCTAGAAAGCAACTGCCCATGTTGTCCGAATTAAATTAGAAGAACTAATAACCAGCAGGACAATAGCTTGGTAGGAAGCAAATGCACAGATCTGGCAGGGACAAATGGATGAAGTACTCTGGAATTAGGTTGCACAAATATCTCCCTTTAGAAGAAAAAAAAAGGAACACTTTTACCTAGATTTTTCCAAATTTTGCAACAAATCCTCTGCCCTGGTTCACACAAACCCGTGCATTTTGTTTCAAATGATGCATCGGCCATCCAACCTGACTTCACATTCTCTGCCGTCCAGGCTCTTATGCGACGTGTTCAACAAACTATAGCAAAAGCATCCTACATTACAGCAATGTGTGAATGCAGTTCAGTGCAAGTCTACCTCTCAAACTAAGGTCCATGCATCCATGTTTTTGCTGCATCTTTTTTCAGTTCAGGGAAACAATACCCCCAAGCTGAGCAGCTACAGAAAACTTGCACAAACCAAGCCATAGTCTCACAAAGACAGAGGTAAATCTTAATATCCTTAAATGCCCCTGTGCACTCATTCTTATGCTCCCTGCTGTTGCCTTATACAAGAGAAATTCAGTTTGACTTGGATAAGATAATAACAACAAACATCCCACCCCCCCAAAAAAGAGATTCTACTCCAAGAAAAATATTCCACAGGCTATTTGGGAAAAACAACAGAAAACAGGAATTAAAAACAACAATGGAAGTATCTTGGTAGACTCTAAACTATTTCTCCTTTGTTTTAATATAGAGAAATGAGAAATCTACAAATGATGAACAGCCTAATCAAAAACATAAGCAATTAAAACTATCCGATGTTGTTTTAATCACAATAAATTGGAACGTGGTTCCAAACTCTCTGGAAATGAGGCTTACTAATACATGCCTGTTTTTGTGACTAATATCCTGGTAACCTTCAAAAACAACTTGCTGTTAGGATTCCATAAAAGCATGGCAGAGAGAGGCCATCAACCACAAATGATGATCAAGGTTTTCTCCAATTATGAAACTAATACTGTTCCTGAAAGTTTTCCTCCCCCTATGAATGAGATTGTTTTTCTCAGGCTGCTTGAAAATTACTAGAATTTCTTAGGATGATGCTTTCTAGCTGGCTTTGGCATTGTGAACTAATGCTGGCACAGTACTTGCTGTTTTGTCCTGTTACCCAATGCTCGTTCTATCACTCTCTAATCCTCATTATTATCCAACCTTCTAATTTGGGAAAGTCTCACTAGAGAAGTTCATGGAAGAACTTCTCTTCCCTTCCCCTCTTCCCTTCTCTCTCTCTTCTTTCTTCTCTTCTCTTCTCTCCCTTCCCCTCTCCCCTCCCTTCTCTCCTCTCCTCTCTTTTCTTCTCTTCTCTTCACTGGAGAACCCAACAATCAAGTAAACAATACCCCAATCAAGAAACTTCCAAACAAGGCAACAGTAAACAGCCCAAATGAAGAACATCTAAGACCAATATGGACAGGGCAATCCACTAGAATATAAACCCCATTCCTTACTAGCACTGATGATGTTACCTAGTTCAGGAATTGAAATGTCTGCAAGAAAACAATCAAGTTCAGAGAGCATTTAAAGATCTCTCAGAAGTTCTTTTATCAAGTCCTCCCTTGAGATGTAATGAACATTTGAGAAGTCAGGGAATTTGCAAATCTTAGGCAGAATGACTATCTGCTTATGCTATCTCTCACTGATGTTCATAGGCACATGAGCGCTATATATACTGCTTAGAGAGGGCTGTAGAGCACTATAAAGTGGTATATAAGTCTAAGTGCTATTTCTATTGTTATATAAGTCCCTTGGAAGGATCTGAAATCCTTCTTCCCAAGTGTTATGTCATCTAGATTCAGTTGCCATTTTTGACATAAACTATCAACTAACTCATCACCTGCTATCTCGATTGTTCATGTTCTGTCTTCCATTCCTTTCCCAGCTTCCCATAATGGTTTCACACTTGATTTCTTTTCTTATGGATCATCTTTGGCCTATGACCGAATATTTTAATAATTTACCTGAAACTCTCTGATGAGTCCCAATTTAGAAGACCTGTCTACTTCAAAAATGATCCTGCCAGGGTTAACCCTGAGAATGTGCTTAACACAAAACTACAATGTGATTAAATATAGTAAACAAGTAAAACACTACAGAGCATAAATGGTCAAGTTATCCAGAAATGATATGGAAATTCCGACATTTACCTCTCCAATTTCTGATTAGTCCATGGTTTTGTTTTACCTGCTTTACATAAAGTCTGCTCAAAGACAGGAAAAATCCCCCCCCCTCCTTCTTTCTCTGCTTGACTGAGTTTCCCTCCTGGAACTTCTTTTGGATTCCAAAACAAAGTCAACCACAAAAGTTAACCTGCAGTCCAAGGTCACCATTTATAGGTCCAATTTAGACACCATACATCCCACTCTCCTCTTATTGAAGCCAGGCTGGCTCTTCATTTACTTAGTAATTACTAACAATATCAATAAGCCATGGTGGCGCAGTGGTAAGAATGCAGTATTGCAGGCAAACTCTGCCCACAGTCTGGAGTTCGATCCTGAATTGTTGACTCAGCTTTTCATCCTTCTGAGGTCGGTTAATTGAGGACCCAGACTGTTGGGGGCAATCGGCTGACTCTGTGAACTGCTTAGAGAGTGCTATAAAAGCACTATGGAGTGATATATAAGTCTAGATGCTATTGCTATTCCAAAATATAAATATGTATATTGAATATTCTATATGATACTGGTACAAAGAAAGCATGGGTCAAAGACATAAAAATAAAAAAGAAATGTGAATGCAAGTACCAGAATTCAGGGATATTTACCACTGGTAGCTCTGCTAGAGGAAAAGGCTCAATCATAAAAGAACAATAACAATAGTCTTTATTTTAGGTCACGTTCAGAAGGCAAAAGGAAGAGAAGAATGGGGAATTCACTGGCATGACCTATGACATTTGCCTTTGAGTAATTCCATTTGGAGCCCCACCCTTTAAAAAAGACGCAATCTGGAATAATTCAAAGGAAGCATAGCAAGGATGATCAGGAGATTAGAAATTAAGACTTTAGAAGAGAGTTGAAAGAATTGGAAATGTTTTGCCTTGAGAAAATAATTTAATTCGGAGGAGTGGGAAGGAAAGCAATATGATATGTTTTGAAGGAAGAAAGTCCAACCTTTCATGTGGAAGAAAGTCAAAACTTGATTTCTATTACATTTATTCTCAACAAAGCTCCCAGTTTGTATATCCCAACAAACTGAAGACGGATGCCAGCATCTGAAGCTGGTTTTCACTTACGAGATGTTAGGGCAAATCTGGCTTCAAAAGTAACAGGAAGCTCTTGCTTCCTTGTTAGTTTCTGGTTTGCTGCACCCAATGTTTCCTAGTTTGTTGCCTTCCTTATCCAGTGCATCAAGAGAGATAAATTGCTTATGAATCAAGAGTCAGAATTTCAGCCATCCTGAATTATCCCTTGCCTTCAAACATACAATCTTAGTACGTTCTTACGTACTAAGAAAAAATAACTTTTGTTTTAAGCTTAGCAAATTGCATGGAGCCGATAGTAGTTTACGTAACAAACCATGGCTTTTTACTGTAAGGGAACCCAGTCATAAAAGCTCTTAGCAGTCATCCTTTAAAGATAAATAACACTTTATTCCATTTTTTTTTCAAAGGACAGAACGATTTCCACCTTTCTAACTCTGGGGCTATTTACTCAGAAGTGACTCAGAGTGTTAAAATTCTTGCATCCTCTCTTTGGCCTGATGTCATTTTGCTATAGCACTGTTTTGCTGATTAATCCTTCTTCCATTTGCACACAGACAATCTGACTCCTTCAACATCTGGATTCCCTCTGGGTCTGCAAACTTTGCTTGCTAACCATATTCCTTGCAAAAGGACATCGAACTAAAGCCGCATACAGCTGCTGAAGCTATCAACATCTGCAGATCTGATGGCTTTTGAAAGGCAGGCTTGCTTTTCCCGCCTGGTCTTAATCTCTGCAAACTCCCTACTGTTTTACCAGACTCAGATTCTAGTATTTACAGTAGGCTGATTTCTGTGCAAAACTCGTGTCCTTTAATTCAGTAAAAGGCAGTTAATCAAAATAAGCCAATTCCTGCTCTATCATTCTTTCCATTATAACGTAAGCATATTTCCTGTTATGGTTCCTTACAATATCACAGTGCAAATGAGAGAATGCAAATCGTGCTTTCATGCCAAACAAAATAAGACCCACTGAATCTGCTTAGTCATGTTTTTCGGTTACACAATAAGAAAAAAGCAAGGATTGTTTCAGCCCCCTGATCATCTGTTTTGCTGAAACTTTAACCTATCAACTATTTCTCAGAGGAGAAACACAAGCCATAAACTTGATTAGGGGAGATTTTATTCCTCTCCCCCCACCCCAAAAAAACCACATTGTTTTCCTTCAGAAATTTAAGCCAAATGACAAACATTATATCCCCTAATATGAATTAGAATTCCTTTTCTTTGTCTCAAAAACAAATGATTAAAATTAGCATCTTGCACGTTAAAATGAATGTGACATGGCTGTCTCCTTTTTCCATGGCTGTTCTGCTTTGTAAGTGCATGAAAGAAACAGAATCTGCAAAGCTGTTAAATAGATGGTTTTTAGTATAATGGTTTGCCTTTATCTTTTTATGTATGTTGTGTCCTCCTGTTTTGAAATAGATAGATAGATAGATAGATAGATAGATAGATAGACAGATACTAGATAGACAGACTAGATAGATAGATAGATAGATAGATAGAAAGAAAGAAAGAAAGAAAGAAAGAAAGAAAGAAAGAAAGAAAGAAAGAAAGAAAGTTGTTTTCGTAGATTTTCACGGGTACAGGTATGCAGGTCTTGGCGTGGTTGGGTCTTTTCCTGTGTAAGATTGAGAGTATCTTGGCAACGTTTCGACGAGGTCCCACTCGCCATCTTCAGGCTGGTACGGAACTCAGAATGTCACATCACAGCCACCCGCTCAGGATATCACATCATGAAACTCAGGAGGTTACACCACAAAACCTCAGGATGTTACAACACAGCCAACAACCCAGGAGATTACAGCACAAGACCCAGGATGTCACAACAATAGAACTCAGAAGGTCATCACACAGCCCATTACCCAGCTCGTTACAACACAGGAGGCTGATAGACACACAGCCAATACCTCAGCCACACATGTTCTTATGAAAAAGTCAACCAATCTGCAAACATCAATTCCATCAAGAAGATAACCAATCAACAAATAACAACACAGCCATCCTCCCCACCAGTATTTATAGAGAGACGGCAGCTCCGATCACTCTTTGCTCGCACAAGCACGAAGAGCCGAAAGCACCAGCCTGAAGATGGCGAGTGGGACCTCGTCAAAACATCGCCAAGATACTCTCAATCTTACACGGGAAAAGACCTGACCACGCCAAGACCTGCATAGATAGATAGATAGATAGATAGATAGATAGATAGATAGATAGATAGATAGATAGATAGATAGATAGATAGATAGATGGATGATATTGATAGTCAGTCAATCAGTCAGTCAGTCTGGGAATGGCAAATGAAAAAATTAGACAGGGCCTTCTCAGAAGTGACACCGATTTTATACTTTTAAAAATGTTATTATAAGTTGTCCTGAGGATTTCTGCTTATGGTGGAAGTAAGGTGAATTTCAGATTCCATTAAGCAATTAAACAAGAGATGCATTCATTCTCTAAGCTTTGGTAGATGCCATTTCTGCCTCTAAAAAGATATCCTGTCCACTAATAGAATGGTGCAGTGCAGATAGCAAAAAAGGCTTGTTTTAGGGCAGAGTTGGTGATCTGGATTACGACATTGGCACTGCATGCAGAAATTCCCAGTTTTAGTCTCCAGCATCTCAAGAAAAGGTCAGAAAGAGCCCAAGATGAACAGCTGGGGTAGCCATGAAAAACTAGCACCTTATGTGATAAAGTAAGGAGAAAGAAAATGAGATATTTTCGACTGAGGATGAAAGGTTTCTTCTAAGGCCACATTAAAGCATTATCCAGATCTAGTTCACTGACTTTTCACTAGGGTTCTTCAAAGGGGTCAATATTGACCCCAAAGGTCAATGGAGCTACCCAATATCAAGGGGTTGATATAGTTATTATGCTTGGTCATATAATTCAGCCAATTGTTTAGACTGGATTCGGCATTTTTATCCCTTTTATTGTAGTAGTAGAGCTGTTGTACTATTAGTTAAAGTAATCTGGGTTTAATTTTTCATCTAAATTAAATGTTTGAGGGTCAATAAACAACCTGAAACTTCATGAAGTGTTTGTGGACCTTGTTTTTAGCTCTTATCTGAATAGGAAAGAAAGAGAAGGAGTCTTGTGGAACTTTTGCTGGATGCTTTTATGAATTTTTTTCAGGAGATTCTGATCTAACATGGGTTGACTGAAGGCCCTGGGACTTCTTTCGCCTTTTGTCTATTCTGCTCAACAATTCTGGGAACTGCAGTCTCAACATCTGGAGAAAGTTGAGGAACGTGTTTAAAAGACCCTCAGCTTTCTCCAAGATGGCACTCTGGAAACATACCTGGACACAATGTCTATCCTACCCTTCATGCTTGCAGGACTAACGGTTGGGAATATTGGATCTTGTACTCCAAATGTATTTAGACTGAGTGGGTCACATGCCTCAGGGAAAATTATGTTCAGTTGCACAGTCTCTTGTTCTCTCCCTACAGAACATTGTTCAACTGTATTTTTAAAATTACCCTGAACTCATAAGCCCACGTGATTATTATTTTTAAAAATCATCATAGTGTATATCTCCTCTGCTGGGCAAGTATCTGGAACGCTCTGCAAGCAAACAAAATAATTTAGACCTCCATCCTTCCCTTATCATTATTTTAGACAGGTTGTGCTGAAACCTTTATTTCTGGCAGGATAAGGACAGGGACATGTAGAAGAAGATAAGACGAAGTACTCTGATCTTTTAAACACCTCTTTGATTCCTAAATCTAAAAGAGAATTTGATGACTAGAGGAACATCAAGCTAGATCAACTCAATTAAATCTCTCCTTGCCCACGAAGAACTAGATTTTGTGGAGGGGGGAAAAACATAAAGAAAGAGGGGGGGAGGTGGGAACAGCTGGGCATCCTGCAGTTAAGGTCTCTTTGAAGGCTTCTGTTGACCTTTTATCCTGTACAAAAATCTGTTTGCAGTTTTAGGAAAGGGCCTTGAGGTAGCCAAATGATTAGTCAGGTTCAAAGTCAAGGCAGCCACATTATTCTCCCCCGGGAGGAAAAAATAACTTGTTTGCTCTGGTCCTCCCTCCTTCTCCTTCCAAGCTTGCTAACCCATGCAAGGTTAAAGCGAAACAATCCAATGGGGGAGAAAAAAAAAGTCCAGAAAAAACATTTCAGTAGTTATTAAGATCAGAGAGTCTCAAACCAGCCACAAAAACTGGATGGAACAAAAACAAAAAGAGATTTGATGCCTTTTCCAAAAACCTGTGAAAGCATCGGTGGAAGTTGAGGATTAGAAGAAAGAAAACCAGCAGCTCTGATGCAGAATTTCATTCCTAAGTATGTGAATCCAAATGGGTTGTTGTTGTTTTTTAAAGTCTGCAACATAATATTTTAGATGGAGCTGAGGAAGTCAAAAAGAGAATGGGGAGGGAGTTGGACAAGGGGAGGGCAGGTTAAATAAAATAAGAATAAACATCAGAAAGAAAGATACAAAGACGATGTCAGGAGTGTCCGGAAAAATTTGTCAACTTTAGAAAGAAAGGTGTGACAGGAAGGGGGAATAGGGAAAAAATATGAATCCTTCTGTGGGGGAGATGGGTGGTTCCAAAATATGCCTGACTGCCTGACTGCCAGACTGCCAGACAGTTATAGATGAGAGAGACAAAGAGAAAGAGAGAGGGGGGCAGATATATTAGATAGATAGACAGATAGACAGACAGACAGACAGACAGACAGATGTATTATAGATGAGAGAGAGAGAGACGCAGATGTATGATAGATAGATAGATAGATAGATAGATAGATAGATAGATAGATAGATAGATAGACAGACAGACAGACAGACAGACAGACAGACAAACAGACAGACCTATAGATGAGAGCGAGAGGCAGATATATGATAGACAGACAGACAACATATTATAGATGAGAGAGAGAGGCAGATATATGATAGACAGATGGATGGATGGATAGATAGATAGATAGATGATAGATAGATAGATAGATAGATAGATAGATAGATAGATAGATAGATAGATAGATAAAAAGAAAGAATAAGAAAAAATATCCGGCATAAAGAGAGAAAGGAAAGGATGCCTGATAGAAAAATATGGTGCCAGAGAAACAAAAGAAAAAAGGTATCAAAATGGGACAACAAAAACAATGTATTATTATCTTTTTTTCAGCCTTGGTAAAACTTTCAGATGCAAAAAAAGAGAGAGAAAAAAAGTGGCAACAGAAGCAGATGAAAGTCCTTCAGGAAAAACAAGAGTACATTTAGGGTCAGCATTCAAAAAGGAAAGGAAGTCCAATCCACGAACAGCACAGAGAATCCTGAAACAGAAAAATGTGCACAAAAGCCAGAGGCAAAATCTCTTCCCTGCTCCCCTCCCGCATCTCTTGTAAGCAACTACTGTAGATGGAAATTCAGCAGCCCAGCCAAGGGACAGGGGAAGCCATGGCCAAAATGAAATGGAGGCAGTGGCTCAAAGAGAGAGGGGGAGGGGGGGAAAGACAACAGTAACAAACTACCCACATCAGTACTGCATCACAAATAATCTATCTTTCCCTTTATTCTCACCGATATGCATTTCACACAAACCCACAGAAGTCCTTCAATTGCCCCGGGATTCTCTTGTATGCATTCCAAACTTAGGGGCCATACAGTTTTGTTTTTTTTACTGTCATAACCAAACACAACACTGGGGAAAAAATTGTTGGATCAGCACAGCTGGAGATTAAATTTAGATGGTGCAGTGAAAAAAAACCCAACAACCCAAAAGACTCAAAAACAATAGAAGGGAGAGGATAAATCAGAAAGGAGCTGACACAGCAAGTGTTTATTTGAAGAAAACAAGGAGAAATTGGGATAGTTGGAAGGAGAGATGAAAAAATAAGCACAGATGCAATTATTCTTAATTAATAGAAACGGGTATGTTGCTGCTATTTTTCCCCCTGTCACCAATGTGTCTCTTTTTTCACCCAAATCAAAGTATACTGAGTCATGGGCAGTGAGATGGGTGGCATATAAATTTAATAACTAAATAAAACCCAGCTGCAACCTTGGACATATCACTGTAAGCCTCCTTATCTTAGAAATGAGCGAGAATATTTGCAGCTCGGGTGGTTGATGGAGGTTTGTTCTCTGAGGTTGCTGTTTAGCTTCCGAACCAGTGGTGGGATTCAACATTTTTTACTACCGGTTCTGTGGGTGTGTCTAAGTGGGCATGGCAGGGGAAGGATACTGCAAAATCCCCATTCCCTCCCCACCCCACTAACCTGCTTTCCAGCTCTGTTCTCCTGTGCAGGGCAACCAAAGAAGACCCAGCCAATCAGCTGGGACTCGGGAGGCGGAGAATAGATGGGGCGGGGCCAGTCAGAGGTGGTATTTTCCGGTTCTCCAAACTACTCAGAATTTCTACTACCGGTTCTCCAGAACTGATCAGAACCTGCTGAATACCTCCTCTGTTCCAGACATTTCGCCACCAGACTAGGGTGACTTCCTGAGCAAGACTTCGGTTGAAGCCCCAAAGTGCCGCTGAGGATGTCACCTAGTTTGATGACAAAATGTTCAAAAGCTAAACAGCAAGCTCAGAGAACAAATCACCACCGACCTCCTTATCTTCAAATGACTTGCATCTAGGTAGAAATACGTATGGTAGCTCAAGCCATTAAGATAAGGCTTCTTCAAGAGAAGTATGTATTCAGTAATACATGTTTTAACAGCAGCAAGGATTATTTCAGCACAATACTGGAAAGATGAAGAAACACCTCAAGAGGAAGAGATAATTAAGAAGATTGTGCAGAAATGGACAGACTCCCATTGAAAATCAAACAGAAAGAAGATACAGAATATCATCAAACTCGGAATTTATTTTATCAGTGGTTGTAAAAAAAAGGGGTGAGGGAGAGTAAGAATGGCATTTATATTGTTAAGCAAATCAAATACCCAGACAACACAATGTTTATTAAGCGCTAAAAAATGTAGTTAATAGAAAATTAATAAAAATTGTTTTTTTTTAAAAAAAAGATAAGGCTTCTTCAACATGGAGCCCTCCACTGATGAGATTGAAGCTTCCAGAATTCCCGACATGCTGAGAATTCTGGGAGTTGTAGTCTCAAAACATCTGAAAGCTATCAGGACAAGAGAGAAGTGTGCATTAGGGCAGGGGTCTCCAACCTTGGCAACTTTAAGCCTGGAGGACTTCATCTCCCAGAATTCCCTAGGTAGCTTTGCTGAAGGACTTCAACTCCCTTTGCTTTGCTGGCTGGGGAATTCTGGGAGTTGAAGTCCGCCAGGCTGAAAGTTGCCAAGGTTGGAGACCCCTGCATTAGGGTGTCTCCCCCGCCCTCACAAGCGAAGTGAAGCTGTCCAAGAGGCCACTGACCCGTCATGGAGTTTTCAGAGGTACAGAGCTGCTCCCTCAGCTTCTCTACGTCATCCGGGTGAACCTGCTCATAGAGGGTGCTGCCAAACCACTCCGACTGAGGCTGGTTCAGAACTGGCGTAACCGAGTCCGAGACGTAGATCACTCGGCCTGTTTCAGCAGCCACCACGAAGAGAAAACCATCAGCTGCTTCAAGGATGAGGTGCTTCAATTCCTTGAGAGAAGGAAGACAAGCATGTCAGAAAAGCAAAGCCCTCGATAGAGAGAGGACATCCTGTACTAGAATGATTATTGTATAACCTTTTCCGGTTTTGCTCACAAGCTGCTCTCCTTTTGCTTTAGAATATATATATCTTAAAATTGCACGGGTACCCTGTGACTGAGTACTATTCATTGTATTCTGTCACACTTCTTGGTTATGCTTCTTCAATCATGTTTTGTCTGTGTTTTGACATTTATTTAAGCAATTAGCAGCCATGCCTGATGGCTGCCATCCTTGCTCCTCAGTCTTGCTATACCACTCGGGGCATTCTGGATAAATAAAACAGCACCCACCATATTTTGGCTGAGAAGAAATGAACCACTGTTTCCTTCTCCAAAAGAAACGTCCCCATTCTTGCCTCTGAGCTTAAATTACAGAAGAAATTTACATGGATCAACGCATTTGGACAATCTAGTGTGTATAGCACATGCTTTGTGCATTTCAAGTGCTTGGAATACAATCTGCACTGTATTCCAGCCATTATTTCAACAGCCTTGGACCTTCCTGGATATGGTCAAGGACTTTCATTCTTTTTCTCCTGAAGTCTTGAGTTTGAGAAAGGGCAGGAAACTTCAGGTGTGATGTTTAGCAGAAAGATCACCCAGCACACAAATAACCAACTCCTCTTGTAGCTACATTCTCCTCCTGTGCACCACCCAAACACAAGTGTTTCTGTTGCAAATGAACTACAATTGGTTGCCCATTCCTTACTTCTCTAAACTTTAGCAAACACAGGTCATTATTTCTCTCACATCATGTTGTCCTTTCCTATAGTCTGGAATATACGTACATACAATGCCCAGCCAAAATAAAATATCACATCAGGGTTAAGGCACTGCCTGGATGCCTACAACACAATGAGCCATAAAATATTCAAGTCCCTTTTTAGCCTAAGGTAGAGCATTATATGGACCACAAACAATTTGTGTGTTGTATGGGTATGTGCAGCAAAACCAAAAGTTAATTATCCATAAATACTTTTAGACAACACTTCAAATATAATATAACTAGCTCGATACCCCTGCTTCGCTACAAAGCTATGTGGTTGGGCTTAGTTTTTTGGGAGGAAAATAAGGGGAAAAAATTCTGCCTCTGCCTACCAGCATCCATCGGTATTTATCTGGCTAGCGTCCTGTCAGTGTGTGAGAGAATTAAGGGCTGTTTGGAAACTGAAACAGTATTTGCTGTGTGAGCAAGGAGACAGCAAGGAGCCAAGGAGTGGCTTAGCTCAACTGTTCTGTACTAAAGCTGCTTGCTGCTATGAAACTAAACTGGAACTGAAACTCCTCTCCTCTGCTTGTGTTTTGCATTTGGAACAGGTTTCTTTTCAGGTGGGGAGCATCAGAGCATGTTAATAATAATAGTATACAAAATACTAATGCTCTGATGATCATTTTGAAAAATCCTTTCTTAGTGAGCACCTAGAAGCCAAGAGGAACATACGTGCCAAATTTCAAGTTTGTAGGCTTGAAATGGAGATTTTGTGATGAGTGAGTGGTATTTCACTTTTATATAGATAGATAGATAAAAAGACAGTAAGTATCAGTGAAAAGCATGAATGATATTTCTTAGGACATAGATGTCAGTTGCATCAACAACTATCCAGCTTCAAAGCCACAAAGCACAAGGGCAAAGAGAATGGGAAAGGCGGAAGAAACCAACAAGCCATGTTTGTAAGGGTGAATTGCAATCTCTTGTTGGTTGACACAGGGCGATCAACAATTCAATGTGACATTATTTTAGTTTGCAATAAAAAAAATTCTAACGTAGCCACATTATGTCAAGCGTCTAAGAGATTTCAGCTGAGTTTGTGCTTAGCAATCAAGTAAAGCCATGTGTGGCTGTAGGACTGAGATTTACATCTCCTTGGGTTCAGGTAGCCTGAGAACACATTCATTATAGCAAGGGTCTTCAAACTTGGCAAGTTTAAGACTTTGTGGGCTTCAACTCCCAGAATTCCTGAGCTAACATGACTGGAGGAGGAATTCTGGGAGTTGAAGTCCACAAGTCTTAAAGCCATCACATTTGAAGACCCCTTCGTCCAGAGCAACCAAAGGTTCAACACAAGGACAAAGACTTGAGAGCATCTCAGAAAGCAGTTACAGGTTTGGGTTGTTATGAGGTGGACAATTATGAATGGAAGTTTTCTAGGACACTATGAGCAAAGAAAGTTCTTTTTAACCCACTGCCCATCTTTAAATGGGCTGATAATGAGCAGGGAAGAACCTGGCTAGATGGGAGATCTTCAGAAACATAAAGGAGGTTTCTGCAGCCCCCATGATTGCCTTGTCTTTCAATCCGATGGTGAACTCTTCCTTGGGAATGAATGAAAGGGTGGGAAGCAAAGAAGAAAGCAAAAAAGGAAGGAGGAAGAGCCGCTCCCAAGGCAACGATTAGATAAACGGTGCTTGAGCCCATTCCAAGAGAGCAACTTGAGAAAACATCTCAGACAAGTTCATTAGCAGTCAAAACTAGGGAGGAGGAATCACGTACAGACATGCAAGATTCTGTTTCTACTGCTGTTACTGCAAGCATAGTCCCGACCTATGTTTCAGGCAACAACACTGCTGTCTTTCCTCTGGTTTACCTGAGATGAGTGCTCACCTCCAGAAAGTAGACAGCGCTAGGAAAGACAGAACATTCACTCATCACCTTTCAGCCACCCTTGTATGCAAGAAAGAAAAAAACCCCAAACCCTAGCATCCTATTCCAAAAAAAGCTATTCTCCCTTGGAAGAAATCCCTGCCATTCAAACGGAAGAACGATCTAAAGCTAGAGGGAAGACATTTCCAGCGCGGGACTAGCTGCGATCCAGCCTCCCTGTAACATGAACCCCTGCAAGACCCTCATGTTTCTCTACAGCCTCGTACGAAGCCACCCACCTGCTCAGTTAGGAAAGAAGGCTTATATGCTCCATCGGTAGATTTGTTCCCAGTGCCCCTCATGGACTTCATGTGAGACACTGCCATGCGTAGGATGGTCAGCTTGTCGGGTTTGCGCGCCAAGGCGCTGCAGGTGGGCACCATGTCAGAGAGCTCGGTGATGTACTGGGTCATCTTGTTCCTCCTGCGTCTCTCGATCTCACTATGGTTCTCCCTAAGCACACATGAGAAGGAGCAAACCGAGAGAGAAAGCGAGATGCTGTCGGTAAAAGATGCAGTGCTTGGAAATTGGCATAGCAGATCCAGGTGGGCTCAAAGGGGAGGCACTACGCCCAGGCATCCCAAAGACTTGTAATGCAAGGACCAGGGAAGAGCAGTAACACTTAGCCCTTAGACTTATGTGCTTTACAGCCCCCTCTCTAAGCGGTTTACAGAGTCACCACATTGCCCCCCCAAACAATCTGGGTCCTCATTTTACCCACTTCGGAAGGATGGAAGGCTGAGTCAAGCTTGAGCCATTCAGGATCGAACTGCTGGCAGTTGGCAGAGTCAGCATGCAATGCTGCATTGTAACCACTGCACCACCACAGCCCTTTCTTCCTTTCTTCCCACTTAGCAATAGCACTTAGACTTATATGCTACTTCACAGTCCTTTACAGCCCTCTCTAAGTGGCTTACAGAATCAGCATATTACCCCCAACAATCTGAGTCCTCATTTTACCCACCTTGGAAGGATGGAAGGCTGAGTCAACCTTGAGCCTGGTGAGAACTGAACTGTCAAAGTGCTAGTAGTGGGCAGTCAGCAGAAATAGCCTGCAGTACTGCATTCTAAACACTGGGCCATCACGGCTCTTTGAGAGAGAGAGACATTGTAGGTGGCTCTTATTCACATTTATAGGGTTAAAGAAATTAACAGACTAGATACGCTTAGCTGGGAATATACAGGTAGTCCTTGACCTATGACCACAATTGAGCCCAAAATGTCTGTTGTTCAGCGAGACATCTGTTAACTGAGCCTTGCCCCATTTTACGAACTTTCTTGACGCAGGTCTTAAGTGAATCACTGCAGTTGATAAGTGAGTAGTCTGGCTGTGGAGTGAATCTGGCTTCCCCATTGACTCTGCTTGTCAAAAAGATTGCAAAAGGGGATCAGGTGACCTTGGGAAGGTCATAAGTAGGAGTCAATGGCCAAGCATCTGAATTTTGATCCTGCGATCATGGGGATGCCATGACGGTCGTAAGTGTGATAAACGGTCACGAGATGCTTTTTTTCAGTGCCGTTGTGATTTGGAACTGTTGTAAGTCAAGGACTACCTGTAGCCAGGTATAAACCCAACAGTTCTTGTTTCCCAATCTACACTTACAAGCAAATGTATATCAGTCCACAGGGATGTTGGTTTATGGCTAGAGATAGTAGCCTAGGCCAGGGGTCTCCAAACTTGGCAACTTTAAGACTTCAACTCCCTTTGCTCTGCTGACTGAGGAATTCTGGGAGTTGAAGTCCACAAGTCTTAAAGTTGCCAAGGTTGGAGAACCCTGGCTTAGGGAATAGTAGGGAGAAACAGAAAAGTTGGGTGAAGTGGCCTTGTTCCTCAGCTCCTTCTTGAGAGATAAACAAGGTAAGGAAAATTAAAACAACGATAAAACAATTAAAAAGAAAAGATTGGTCATTTTTATCTACAGCCCAGTGGTGAGCCAACCTTTCTCCCAATCAATATTTACACTATCCTAGTTACTCTCACCCATTTCACTACAAAGAACATGGACTTTCAATACAAACTTCCACTTTGGACAGTGGGTGTCTAGTGTCCATCAAGAGGGACTTATGGGGGCCAAAAGAGGAAGGTCTTTCATCAGACCTACCAAATCTTTTGCTCTCCCAAATCCCTGCTATTTTCAGCCACCAATCCTGGTCATGCCATTTGGGTAGGACACAATATTTTCTATTTCTTGTCTAGAGGCACCGAAGGTCCCAGCTAAGGTCATCTCTTGGCTCCCCCCCCCCCGGCTTAGAAAATTACGGCACGCAACCCTGGTTTTCACAGGCACAAGAACACACATGGAACCCCCCTGCCCACAAAACCTGAAGTTGCAATGGAGGAAGCAGATCCACACTCCGATTTCGTGGCCCAGGCAGATCTTCCTCCTTCACTGAAATGAAACAGGTAGGTCTTGGCAAGCCGGGGAATTCCATGCATGCATTGAAATACATAGGAGAGACTCTGCACCAGAATGACCAATTGGCATCTCGAGGAAGGGAAGCAAATAGGAAAATTCCAAAATGGGAAGAAAAGCTTGGGGAACAAGGAAAACAGGACCATTTCCCACTTTTTTTGAACAAAACTTAATGGAATATTTAGTCAGTTTCTCAGCAAAATCACATGTGATTTATCAAGCACTACGTTGCATATAACCAGAACGATAGTAACAATAGCAGCCAAGGCAACTCAGATTCTGCTCTGTGAATAGAATTCTGCAATTTGCATAAATGGGTGCTTGGATTAATTCATTTACATTTCATTCCAGTTTTACTTATACATGAGCGAAGTAAAGATTATCCATTCTATCTTCATACATACTATACTATATATAAACTTCCAAGCATACTCACAATAGCAGTAAATCTGGATACTTTTACAGGGATTAGGGGATTGGACTAGGGAAAATTCTTGGCAAGTTCATTTCTACTGCTGGTTGCATATTCTGCATTTCTCCTGTAGCTTCACTGAACACAGCCCCTAGAATTTAGGTTGCTTAAATATATCTATTTTCTCTCTCAACACAACCATCTTCTAAAAGAGGCAGAGAATTTACATGCCTAAAGCCAATTCCCCATTTCCAAGTTTCCCTCCATTGAAGCATGGAAGATAATGGAAATGAACAAATGTAATCTGGACATGTTCAGAGAGGGCAGGGCAGGGCAGGAAGCAGAGGAATATTCTGCACCCAAAAAGTAAATGTTGGCATGAGGCAACAGATTACTACAGAAAATGATAACTTGTCTTGCCTATCTTCACCAAGGGCCCAGGTACCCAGTGGGCCACCTGAAAGTAACTTTCTTAAACTCCACGCTCTACTTGATTTTATTTTATCGAGATAGATATTTTCCCAGGAAGGTAGCTTGGAGCAAAGGCTGTGCATTGCTTTTAGGAAATAGCCTCAGGCTGTAGCCTCAGGTTCTATTTAAGACCACATCCAGGGGAGAAGAAGAAAGATAGAGAACAATAAAAGAAGACCAGAAAGAATATTCTAGGAAATGGCAGGATGCAGTGAAAAGCAACCTCCCCCTCCACACACCCCCAGCAAGTATCTTGTAACAGCAGCGATGAGATGCTCCTAAAATTCCAAATTACTCACCAACTCCCAAGACTGGAGATTCCTGACATAGAGCTTATGGCTTATAAAACGGTTCCATGTGTGCAGGTATATCTGGATGAGAGAAAGTGAGGGTGTTCCCTGAATGTGTGAATGCACATGAGAAACATCCATGCATTTTCCGTGACCCATTTGACACACAGCACCACTGGCCTGCTCCCGTTGTATCCAAATGTTCACCAATACCTCAAGGGCAAGGAAGTCAGTCCATAAAGCCATCTCGTGTCAATAAAGAGCATGGGCTTCCCATAAACCCACTGAGCTACTTCTAAGAAGAGCCAGGGAGGGCAGTGTAGCCAATCCAGTAGACGAGAAGCTACACTATGATAACTTCAGCTCTCCTTAAAGTGAAGACAAACACCAGCTCTACCAAGGTATCTGACGGACTCTCCCCAAAACTTAAACCCATTGATCAACGAAGACCTCAACTGTGTCTTTTTCCAACGTTTCTGCTTCAAGATATTAAGCAAGTAAGGTCATGCTTCTCTGTAGCAGCTTTGGATTCTACAATTCCCTCCCCAAACAACCCTGCCCAACATCAACTTCAATATGTCTATGGAGATTCCCAGTCATCCAGATCATAATTGTCCCAAAGGTGCTTTTTTCCAAGATGCAGCTGGACTTTCTGGTTTTTCTTTGAAGACATTTCGCTTCTCATCCAAAAAGCTTCTTCAGCTCTGAAAAGAAAAACCAGAGTCCAGCTGCCTCTTGAAAAAGCACCTTTGAGACAACCATGACCTGGATGACTGAGAATCTCCATAGACATCAGAGCTGAAGAAGCTTCTTGGATGAGAAGCGAAACGTCTTCAAAGAAAAACCAGAAAGTCCATTTGCCTCTTGAAAAAGCACAATCAACCATAATAGTTTCCTCCCAACTAACTAAACTGTTCCTGTTCACTCAGACTTAATTAAGTTAATTTACTGACTGGCCCTGTTTTTATTAAGTGGCTGGGGTCAGACATCATTGCCAACAAAGTGATAAGTTAGGATGATGTGTAAATCCTGATTTGCTCAGTAGTCTTTCCCCAACTAGTCAATCCATTTTTAATGGTTTTTACTGCAACAGACGGAGGACACTGTTATACACCAAGTTCTTCCAGACTGGGTTGAAGGAGTTCCTGCTATCTGCTTCTCTAAAAGAAAGGGAGATGACAACAACCTTCTGCAGCAAAGCTTTGCTAATTAAGTTATGTCCTTTCTTTTGAAACTCTAGAAAGCTGCTGTGCTGTAGAAACATTCGAGCTCCATCATTTTAAGGTTGCATTCACACAACATACTATTAAGCCAGTCAACACTTATCAAATACGGTCTGACAACAAGCAAGGTTCTTCTTTTTTTTCCGGCTTAGTGTTTTCTACCAACTCAAATCAATTTGTTTGGGCTATGATTCAGCACAAAAAGGGTTCATTCAATAATCAGATTAAATGGGTCATGTGAATTCAACAGAGCAGTGGTGCGGTGGCCTAGAAGTGGAGCTCTCGCCTCACAATCAGGAGTCTGTGAGTTCCATCCTAGGTAGAGGCAGATATTTCTCTCTTTGGGCACACTGAGAATATATCTGCTGAAAAAAACTCCGCATTGGCGACAGGAAGAGCATCCGGCCAGTAAACAATCAGCTCCATTCAGTTGGCCAGACTCCACCCTGCAAGGGATTATGGGGTCATTAAAAGATGATGTGAATTCAACCTAATATTTCTATATAAGTAGGAAAGAGTATTTCCAATCCTGAACTGCATTTAATTTTCACCTGAATCAAGTCCAACAAGTTACTGGAATGTAGCATCTTTTCTATTCATTTCACAGTAATCCACTTCCAAGGGATCTACTTTCCTCTATAACAAGCACACTCTGCTTTGATTTTACACCCTTTTTCCAAAATGTCCCTTCTGGATGGTATCTCCTAGGTCACCCACCTTTCTTTTCTGGATCAGCCATTATTTTGACACACACACACCCTCCCACAAAAGAAGAAAACTAACACCTTAACCTGAAATACAAAGGGCTGGATGGATTTTTTTCTCATTTACTTTAGGATTATCCCTTCCCTTTTTTCCCAACGCCTACCTTGCATATTTTTCCCTTATCAAGAGAGATTGGATCATCATACCTGTGGAGGGAGAAAAAAGGAAAGCATCACCAAACCATGGTAAATAACAAGGGTTAAGCCTAGAAAAACGTATTGAAGGTATGGCCAAATGCCTTATAATTCTCAGCCAGTTGGGACAGGCAAGAAGGTAACTTCCAAGGACTCTGGGCATCAGTTTCCACTGACTTAAACAGCATAACCGACAGCAAAGGTTTTGGCGAACTGATATATAAACCATCTGGAGAGCATCAAATTTCCTATGTGAGTAGTCCTCAACTTACAACCACAATCGAGCCCAAAATTTCTGTTGTTAAGTGAGAGATTTGTTAGGTGAATTTTGCCCCATTTTACAACCTTTCTTGCCTCAGCTGTGAAGTGAATCACTGCCTTCGATAAGTGAGTAATCCAGTTGTTAAGTGAATCTGACTTCCCCATTGACTTGGCTTGTCAGAAGGTCATAAAAGCTGTCAGAATATTCATGAACTGGCAGAGACATGGTTAACAAGGTCAGCCAATGGGAGCTGCATTGGAGTCTGGCCATGGCTTAGCTCTGTCCACTCAGCTCTAAAAGAGAAACTGAAACTAACTTGCTTGCCTGCTGAATTAAAGTGAAACTATTTTTCTTCTCTGCTTGTGTTTTGCCTATAACTTTCTACCAGTTGGAAGAATCTACTATTGGTATTGTAACCTTTACTTAATATGTTATTACGTATATAAAGAAGTTAATGAATCCTGTTGAATTGTGTGTGTTTTCTGGATTTGAATTTCTGCTGCAAAATCTGACAAAAGCGGATTACATGAACTTGGGACACAGCCACAGTCGCAAGTATGAACCATATCTGAATTTTGATCCCATGATCATCGGGATGCTGGAAAGATCGTAACTATGATAAATGGTTACTTTTGCCAGCCATTGTAACTTTCAATGGGCGCTAAACAAACTGTTGTAAGTCGAAGGACTTCCTGCAGTTTGCCTTAAGATGTCTCTGCATGAGATGGCTAAATCCTCAAGGTTTGTCTATTCTTCCCTGTCTGGATTCACCCAGACTATTATTCAAACTTGAAAGCCAGAAGGCAAAGGCTGAAGGATACAGTTCTTGGATCAGCTATTTTTATTGCCGATACTAAAAAAAAAAAAAAAAAAAGCCATAATTAGAGCAGAAAACCATCAACTGCCAATTTTGAGTCCCCAAATTTAAGTACGGCAGTCCAGAGGTGCAAACTTCATATCTCTTTTCTCTTCAGAAAAAGACGGGAAAGAGGTAATTTCTCAGTGAGAATGACAGTTGAGAACACTGCATAGTTATAATAATGGACCTGTCTGTCTCAGGCTTTTCTGTCTGGCTTTTGGCCTTCTAGACCTCAAAAGTCCTCTCCTCTAACACAGCATCAGGGACACCAAAAGATCTTGTTTCCTATTTTAAACTAAGAACAGCTTTCTTACATTTTAACTTGGAGCCCTCCGGCTCATTTAAACCAGAGATGCGTAAAGTTTTTTTTTTCCCCCAAGCCAAAAGACAAGCTTGGTTTTGAGTAGTATTCTAGGGGCTACATTCCAAAGTCTGGGTAGGGCAAAGACAACAAAACAAAATTGCAGGTTTTTTTTTAAAAAAAATAATGAACTACAAATGTATACCGCTCTCCTCCCACGTGTTCCCTCGCTTCCCCCTTGTGATGAATTCAGGATTACAATTCTCTGTCTTTTTGTTGTTGTTGTTGGCTTTATGCAGTGTTTTGTTGATCGTTGAATGGTGAAATAAAATTAAAAAGAACAAAAGGCCACTTTTGGCAGCAACTGGAGAGAGAGAGAGAGACTCTTGGGGCAATAGCCAAAATTTTAGAGGGCCACTTATATACCTAAGACCACAGATTATGCACTGGCTTGAAATGGGTCATGAGCTAGTTAGAATTACAAAGAAGGGTGGGAACCTCTCACTGGAATGAACTTTGCTTTAATCGGAGTTTTGCCGTCTCTGGAGGACATGGGAAATGGCGGTGAGTTTAAAAGTTGTAGCATTTTAAGCTTGCAGCGGCACCAGGAAAAGGAGATGAAAATCCAAAAAGACAACAACGATCGTATTTGTCTTGGCTCAGACATTATGACCTGTCTCTTCACCCAGACCTTTGGCGAGGGAGGGCGAGACATCTCTTCATTCCATCTGGCCTCTTGCGATTGCTATCTTTTTTTTAATCTTCTGTTGATTTTATTGCAATTTCTTTGTTGTGAGCCACCCAGAAGAGTTGGGAGTCAGATGGCACACCAGCTTCAACAATAACAACAACAAACTAAGGTTCACCCATGACATCTTGGCAGGCTGAGTACAGCTGGTCCTCAACTTACGACCCAGTTAGGACCAGAATTTCTGTTGCTAAGCAAGGCCGCTGCTAAGTGAGTTGCGCCCAATTCTACGTTTTTAGCTATGGTTGTTAGGCAAATCACTGCAGTTAAATCAATAGCACTAGGAGCAATAGTACTTAGACTTATATACCGCTTCATAGTGCTTTACAGCCCACTGTGATGACCCAGGGTGGGATACAAAATCAACACGGGCACAAAAACAGGTGAAGTCCCTTCAGCTTGGCTTCAAAGCTCCAAATATCCTTGACTGGAGACAAAAAAAACTCCCCCACAAACAGTTGCAAAAAGGAGGAAATGCTGTTTAAACTAAAAATACCTATAAATTATAAGTAGAACAAGACAACACAAACCACACTGAAGCAAGTAAGGGAACCAGGCAAGATAAGGGCTTGAAGACATCCACAGATATTGGAACACACACTGGGAAGGATGCCAAACTCAGGTAAGAACAGACAGACTCGAAATATTTTCACACTTTGTTTCCAGCACTGGCTCATGCGCAGTCCATCCTTTTAACCAGTTCTCACAGCTGCAGCCCATGAAGAGGATCAAGGCCCTTTCCTCCCTCATAGACCACGCCATTCACATCTCTCCCTTATCCTCTCCTCCCTGCTTGCCCTAGGATGGAGATGGGATGGGCCTGGGTCCTCCTCTGACTGCCCAGCCGGCCTGTGCCCTTCCCCAGCCTCCTCCACAACCTATGGAGCCACACTTCCACTCCCTGTCAGTTGTTCCTCCTCTCCCTCAGATTCAGTCTCCAACAGGGGCATGACACCCACTCTAAGCGGTATACAGAACCAGTCTGTTGCCCCCAACGATCTGGGTCCTCGTTTTACCAACCTCGGAAGGATGGAAGGCTGAGTCAACCTTGAGCTGTTCAGAATCGAACTCCTGGCACTGGGCAGAGTTAGCCTGCAATACTGCATTCTAACCACTGCACCACCACAGCTCTAAGCACCAAATATACATCAAAATCTAGGGTTCCAATGTGAAGGGACAACAATCAATAGGAAAAAGTATTTCAGGAGCAGATCCTGTGTTTTGGACTATTCTATCTTGCAGTCCCCAATTCCAGCTTCCCCATTGACTTGACTTGTGGGAGGTTGCCTAGGAAGATTGTAAATGATAATCAATGACCCCCTGGACAGTGCAAACATCGTAAATACATGCCAGATGCCAAATGCCCAAATTCTGATCATATGATCCTGGGGGATGCTACAATAGTCATCAGGGCAAGGACAGATCATATCTCACTTTGTTCAGTGCCATTGAAACTTTGGACAGTCATTAAGGATCATAAATCAAAAACTTTTTGTATGCATTGTTTTAGCTAAGCCTCTTTATGTCTGTAGAGATTTCTCAGTTATCCATGGTAGACCCAAGGGTGCTTTTTCAGGAGGCAACTGGACTTCCTTGTTTATTCTTTGAAGACATTTCACTTCTCATCAAGCAAAACATCTTTAAAGAAAAAAGAAAAGCAAGAAAGTCCAGTTGCCTCCAGAAAAAGCACCTTTGGCACAGCCATGACCTGGATGACTGAGAAATTTTTACAGGTCTTTAGCTGTACAGTTTGGGATGAACACCCTTTGAATGGTGGGGGAGTAGGAATGGATTTCCAGAGGGAACAATTGCAGACTACAGGAACCGTTTGCACTACTCAGGTGACCCTGAGGACACAGATAAACCTCCAAGTGGCCTCAACAACCCTCTAAAAGGATGCAAATGGCCAGCTGTCTGCAAGGAAAATAAATCCTTCCATTCCCCACCATCCTGTCAGAGCGGAAGAAGCTTCTTGGATGAGAAGCAAAACGTCTTCAAAATAAAACAACCAGAATGTCCAGTTGCCTCCTGAAAAAAGCACCTTTGGGACAAGATTCTTTATGCTTTAGTATAAAGAATCACAGAAGGAACGAGTTAGAAGGGACTTCCAATCTATGCCAATCCCTGTCTCTCTGAACTTCACTAAACCAATCCTGACAAAGGGCCTTAGGACCTCATTTAGTGGAGCAAACTATCTGTGAAAGCTTCCTTTCAAAAATTATTTTAAAAGCTGCCTTCGGATTCAAGAAACGAGGAATGCAAAGCCTTGAGTTTGAAATCCCAGAGAGGTTGTTTGCATGGCACCTACAATATGTCAAACGGATGGGAAGGAGCTCGGAGGAACGCCAAGCGTATAAATACTGCTTTGTCATGCTGTTCTTTTCAAGCAGAGCTCCTGGCCCAGATTGTGCAAAGACAGAACAATAAAGCAGCAGTAATAAATGGTTAGGGAGTTTGTCACGATGTAAGACAGAAAGATGGTAGTTGCCCTGGTGCATTTCCAAGAATACACTGCAGGATTGTGATTCCGCTCACCCAGAGGAAAAATTATTCTTGTGTTCAATCCATTCTATTTGGATAGTTCTACCGATTTGCAGGTAAGAGTACAAATTTGAAGCTCAGCTCAATAAAGAAGAATATTTGTAGCCCAGGATTGTATTGAAGGGTCCTTGGTGCTCTCTGAGCTTGGTTGTTTTCTTGCAGACATTTCATTACCCAGCTAGGTAACATCATCGGTGCTAGTAAGGAGTGAGATTTGGGAGGAGGAGGAGGGAGGGAGGGAGGGAGGGGAAGAGGAGGTGGTCTTGGTGGTCTCTGAGCTTGGTGCTTTTCTTGCAAATGTTTCATTACCCAGACTAGATAATATCATGAGTGCTCATCTATAGATAGATAGACTAGCACTGATGAATTACCTACCTCATATGAAACTTCTGCAAGAAACAAGCAAGCTCAGAAAGCACTAAAGACCCCTAATGCCCAGCACAACTACCAGTAACTTCACAGAAATATTGTTGTACCAATACCACAAATAGTTTGTTATTAGTGTCTTCTGAAATTCCCTGATGTGTCCTCTTCAAATCCTAATCAATGCAATGGGCTGATCAGCTAAAGAAAATGCCTCTGGTTAATAAAGCAGCACATACATAGGTGTGTATAAGTGTGCGTACATGCACAGTGTGCTCACACAGACACCACTCCAAAAATGTTTAGCTTGTTCAGAATTGTAAGGGACACTCTTGGATTTTTTTTACATTTCGTTCCATGCTCTTTGATATTAAACACTTGCAAATTAATGCATATCTGCTGAGATCACATGACTTTCCTTGTGACAATAGCACTATTAAATATGCAAGGTGTATCCTCTCATCCATTTGTATTCCTCGATGAAGCTTGTTTTTAAAAACTCACCTTGAAAATTTGCTGGGTCCTTCACCATCTTCATCATCGAAGTCCATTCTGGGGGAGGAAAAAAAAGAGTATGATTACAATTATATCTCCATAGCTGGAAGAGTCTGCATGGATTAAGGAAAGGAAAGGTTAATTATGCATTATTTCTCACGGTGCCTCCCTTTCTGGTTTTTCCTCTGCTCATTAGTGATGCTTGTTTTACTTTCAGTTCTTCCTTTTTGTTAAGAGTTTATGAACAGTCCTGTCCCTTCTCTCCTGGGAGCAAAGCTAAAACAGCCAAACTAGGGTGTCTGCAATTCTCCAAATATTCTGGACTCCAAATGCCATCAGGCTCAGCCTGCCTGGTCAACAGCGGGGATGAGGGAAACTGGGCCCTGACATCCATAAAACCATTATCTCTCCTTAATGTCCCCTCTCCATGCTATGGATTCTTTTTTCCTTAGCACTGCTCAAAAGCAGAATTGTTGGCCACTTTGAACTTCCACTGGTTTCTTTTCCATCCCTCCGATCATTAAAAGCAAACCAGAAGCCAAATGTTTCTGTTCTGGTGAAGTTATCCTGTTATTTGGCTGTTCTTGCTTTGTGTGTGTTACAGCCAGATGATCTTCAAAAGCCTGCCCAATTTCTTCACCCGTTACTTTTCTGGTCACCTGGCCAAAAAAAAACCCATGTCTTCCAGTTCTCATCTTAATTTTCTTTGCAAACAAAACTCCTCCATCACCACCATTGCTACCCTCCTAATATTACTCTATTTTTGTCATTTTCTTTGAGCTCTGAAGTCTGACAAAATTGTTTGTGGGTTTACTTGAAACTATGTGCTTTGCTTAGACCAAGGACCACTATATATATATACATATACATATACATATGCATACACACACACACACACACACACACACACACACACACATATATATATATATATATATATATATATATATATATATATATATATATATATATATATATATATATATATATATATATATATATATATATATATATATATATATATATATATATATATAACACACATACATACATACATACATACATACATATCCCTAAATCACCATCCCAAATCTACCTTTAGAAGTGAGAGTAAGGGAAAAGTCAGGCTGTGCTATTTCTCAATTAAAATTTTAATTTTGGTTAAATGATGACCACCTTTTCCCTACCTAATTCCACCATCATATATTTCTGAGTAACAACTGCAGGGAGAATGACTCTCATTTTCATTGAAATTAAGCTGTTCTTTCAGCTCTTCTTAATTTGTTGGTGTTTTGATGGTCCTTGATTGGTAGGGAAACAGTGACCTCTAGTGGTCACTTGGCTAGCTAATAAAATAAATAGGATTCACTGTCCACTTACTGTCCACTTCCTGATGGATCTGCATCTTCCACAAAGGGTAGAAATACGTGGGAATGCATTTTTTCCTGGATTTTGCAAACATCTTGCTTGATTAAATGGTTTAGGGAGTTCCAAAGCTATCAACTGTTTTGTAAATACTTAAATGACATTTTAAGACAAGATCTTACAAAAATATAGATTTTGAATTTTCTTTTTCTTTTCCTCTAAGGTCATTCAAGCTGCTCATCTTTTTCCATTTGCATTTAACTCCTCTGCAGATCAGTATATAAATTTGAAATCAAACCAAGGTTAAGCCTTCCATCTTTTACAAATATTCCCAATCATTTACCGTTCACAGCATTTCATTCAGATAGATGTTTCGCTGGTTTGCAGTCCTTCAAAAAAGACTGTTCCTTCCACCATGAAATTTCACTGCATGTTATTTATTTGACACAAGAGAAAAAGAAAAAAATCCATACATCAAGAAATATGACTGCATCTAACTTTAGCTTTCCATCAAAAACACAAGGTGGAAACTATTAATTCAAGAGTAGAAAACCTTTTTGCGCTTAGTGGCTGAAAATCATTTTAGAGAAGATGAAAGCTTCACGGCTGATTTTTTTCTTTTTCCAATCTTGTACCAGATTGATTCTGGCCATTGTCAGCATCTCTCTTAATACATTATGATACCGTTCATTTATCTTCTTTGGGATCATAATATTTGCGGTTTTACTTCATAACTTATTTTCAGAAATAGGTTGGCCTATTTCTTTCCAGTCGTGTGTGTGTGTGTGTGTGTGTGTGTGTGTGTGTGTGTGTGTGTGTCCATCACCTAGGATAAAACTTTCCTTCATTGTCCTGGCATTTCTAACCTTTATTGGTGCATGATTTATCCATCTCGCAATACCACCTCTTCTTTTCCCTCCAAGTGTTAGAAAATCGATCAGAGAGTGACCTTCAAAGTGAAAACCTGTATACTAATGCAAAAGACGAGCGATCCCTCCCTCTTAAATCCCTTTCCTTTCATTCATTCTCCATCCTAAATGAAATGTTGTTTGTCCAAAACTTGCTGCCATTTAGCATGTATCTGTGTTTAGGTATATCGGGTATGTGTGTGCTTGCATGAGACAGGGAGGGAGGGAAGGGAGGAGGAGGAGGGGAAGGAGGAGGGGAAGCAGAAGCAGAGGAGGAGAAGGAGGGGGAGGAGGGACAAGGGGAAGATGAAGAGAAAGAAGGAGGAAGAGGAGGAGGAAGAGGTGGAGGGGGCAGGGGGAAGAGGAAGGAGGAGGAGGAGGAGGAGGAGGAGGAGGAGGAGGAGGAGGAGGAGGAGGAGGAGGAGGAGGAGGAGGAGGAGGAGGAGGAGGAGGAGGAGGAGGAGAGGAGAAGGAAGGAGAAGGAGGAGAAGAAGAAGAAGAAGAAGAAGAAGAAGAAGAAGAAGAAGAAGAAGAAGAAGAAGAAGAAGAAGAAGAAGAAGAAGAAGAAGAAGAAGAAGAAGAAGAAGAAGAAGAAGAAGAAGAAGAAGAAATTTATTCACTTGAGTCCAACTCTTGGTGATTCCATGGGCCAGGTTTCTCAATGTCTTCCAATCTTATGCTATTTTTTGGAGTTGGTCCATGCTTTGGCTGGTGTCAGTTTTGATGGTGTCCAACCACCATGTTCTTTGATTTGGTTTCAGTTTACCACTAAGTCTTCCAAACATAATTGCTTTCTTCAATGAATTCCCCACATGACCTGGCCAAAGTAAGGGAGACACAGCTGTGTGATTTTACCTTCTAGTGACATGCCTGATCTTAACCTGCTTGTTAATCATCTTTGTGTCCAAGGACAACATCACCTAGGCCCCAATGCATTGCAGTAGGGCTGCAGTTCAAACACCTTTTGCTTATTTAGCATTATAAATGCTGGCTATTTTCACCCAGAAACTGGATCTCTTTTAAAAGGCAATTAATTACTTGCTGAGAATTCACCAGGCTTTCTAATTTCTTCTCATTACTCCCTCACTTGGGATCAGGGGGAAGAGGAAGAGAAAGGAGGAGGAGGAGGAGGAGGAGGAGACGCCATCTTGAAAATATCTTGTCCATTCAACCTTATTTTGAAAAGTGATGCTTACTTACCCAGAACGCCTCTTTCCCCCTCTGGCAGGCACAGAACCTGCCATTCTCACTTGACCAGCGGCCATGGGTGCCACTGGCAATGTCACTGACCCTGGTATGTCCGTGGCCATTTCTGTAACACAGAACATAAAGCATCAGCTTAAGTTGGTAGGCAAATGGAGTGACGGTCTCCTGGCACAGCTGAGCTTTTGATAGATTGCAGTGAGCTCGTTTGCAAAATAGTTTCCATGGGAGACTTCCCTTATTTACAGAATGGCTGCTAAGGAAAGTATCTTGGATACGAATTGTCCACTCATGAAAAAAGGAGGCTGGAATGATCCAATTGTTCAGAGGTGAACGACCCTTCCCCCTTTTAAAAAAAATTGAGATGGAAAACAGGAAGTTGTCCCAGTGGTTCATTTTTAAGATGTCCTTCCCTCTAAATCAGTGGTGGGATTCAATTGTTTTACTACTGGTTCCGTGGGTGTGGCTTGGTGGGCATGGCTTGGTGGGCATGGCAGGGGAAGGCCACTGCAAAATCCCATTCCCTCCCCACCCCACTAACCTGCTTTTCAGCTCCGTTCTCCTGTGCAGGGCAACCAAAGAAGACCCAGCCAATCAGCTGGGACTCAATGGGAGGCAGAAGATAGATGGGGTTGGCAGGGCCAGTCAGAGGTGGGATTTGCCCGTTCTCCGAACTACTCAAAATTTTCGCTACTGGTTCTCCAGAACCAGTCAGAACCTGCTGAATACTACCTCTGCTCTAAATGTCAGTGCAATCTGAACTGTTACAAATGCAATTCTTCTAAACTTCAGTGGTTGCTTGAGCCAATATATTAATCACCATTCAGCCGAATTGCATAGGATTGCATAGAAATGCATAGGGAAAAAATGCTAAATCTATAATTCTATAAACCTGCTAAGATTAGATAGAGAGTCAGTTCAATGTAGGCATTAAGGCATTTGAATAGGAACCAGGAGACTGTGAGTTCTAGTCCTGCCTTAGGCACAAAGCCAGCTGGGTGATCTTGGGCCAGTCCCTCTCGCTCAACCCTAGGAATGAGACAGTGGCAAACCACTTCCAAAATCTTTCCAAGAAAACCACAGGTCCTTCTTTAGGAGTCAACACTGATGCAAAGGAGGATTCGCATGTAGTAAAAATGAGATTTACCTACTTTCTATTCAGCAGACATCTGATACAAATGGAAAAAAGATCATTTTACACATATGCCAACTTTCATGTGCTTTTTAATGGACATGATTTGGATCTTATGGGCAACTCTTTCCTCCATCAGTCCATTAAATCAAGATGCCCTGTATTAGCATCATTCTATGCTTCCATTTTTCCCTCTCCAAATTAATGCTGAGTTTTAGGTCGCAATGATATTTACAAGCATTCCAATGAAAATAATGTCATAAAAAATCCAAATTAAACCATCAAATTGGTTTGAATGCAACATTTACATTTTATTCCAACTGCAATCCTTCAAATACTTTGGAGAGATGGTAGCCTGGAAGCAAAGAATTGAATACTATTTGCTGGAGAATAATATTGGAAAATTAATAGGTGAATGGTGTTTCTTAATGTTTTCCTTTTTTAGATTACGAGTTGTTAAAAATGTGTTAGCTGTGTAGCACGCAGCACCTTTTTGGAGTCAAGTAACCTCAAACACCTAAGAAATAAATAATTAAAGAAAATTCCAAGTATCAGAATGCTAGGCTATCTGTACAATTTGTCTGGCCCAGTGTAGTTGTTCTTATGAATGACTCTTTGAAGCATACAAGAACATTACAACTCCATTTAAAAAAAAAAAAACTACATTATTAATTACATTGTCAGCATTCCATGAATTAGCAATTCCAAGCCAACATCTCTCCACTCTACATGAATGTCAAAAAAGAAACCCAGATACTCAACATTTGTAAAAGAGATTTTAAAAATACAATTTTAAGGAATGCCAGATATAGGTGTCTGTTCCTTAGCCTTTATCGTGCACTTAGAGGGAGCGTTTTATCATCAAATGCAAAAAAAGAAAAAGGAAGAAAGAGAAAGACAGAGAGAGAAAGAGAGAACCATAATGCCAGCTTGGTATTTGACAATAAAAGCTAAATCAAATCTTTGATAAAAACATATGCTGTACAAAATAACATTAATTATCTCCATTCACATGATAATACTGATATGAACCAAAAAAAAAGTCCGAGATTCTTAAAGACAGATTTGTCCAGCTATGATTTAAAAGAATTGGATTAATAAATTATTGCAAAGGCTCAGCTCAACCCCATTCACATTAATGCTCAACGCTTTTCAATGCGCCCTGCTCTCAACTAGATCAATTCTCTCCCACCTGTGCAGAAACGGTCCAACAAATACGTCTTTTTCCCCCCCCTCTCTCTCCTTTGGACGGCACCTTCTTTCAAAAGGAATTCATAAGAAATGCCAAAAACCTCCGGGAAGAAGCAGGGCTAGATTGGTATTCCACTCAGAACTGTCATCGCAGATCCGTTTATCTTAACAGCAGCCTATGATTCAGCAAGGAACAAACATCTTGCATACTGATCGGTTTATTTGCGGGGGGATACATTGATATTAAATATTTGAGGTCTGCAGGGAAGGCAGGAACTGGAATGGAAGAGAGTTTTTGATGGACAATAACAGGCCGACATCCAGGGGTGGGCTGCTGGGGGTTAGCAGGGGTTCGGGAGAGCCCCTAGCTAAGATTCTGTGCAGTTTGGAGAACCCCCAAATCCCACTCCTGGCTGGCCCCGTCCACCTCGCCCTTCCCAGGAGTCCCCACGCAGCCCGTTTTGTATGCAGGTAAGTGCAGGGCGTGCATGGAAACTCAGGGAGGGTGAAAAATGGGCCTCCTGGAAGGAAGTTCAGGAAGGCCGGAAATGGGCCCGTTTCTGGCTTCCAGAGACCCTCCGGAGCCCGGGGAGGGCAAAAACACCCTTCCCACTGTGGTGCCCAACTAGGCCACGCCCACCCAGCAACTAGGCAGAGAACCCGTTGCTAAAATTTTTGAAGCCCACCCCTGCCGACACCCACAAGTTCACCAACTCATTGCCCAGGGAGCAAGGGGTCTATGACTTGGGTGAGTGGACAGCCAACCATGGATCTCATCACCATTTTAAGGGAAATAACTTGAGATAAAAGCCTTCGATGACCATCTCGGACTTTCTTCAGTCTGATGCCTCTCATTCAGTGAGATTTCAGTGCTGACCCTGCTACCTTGATGGCATGCAACTGAACAGCTGGAGTCCAACACAACTGAAGGACACCAGGAAAGTAAAACTGCACAGTTCAGTCAATGACCAGGTGATTCACTTTACAACCAGAATAACAGAGTTGGAAGGGACCTGGGAGATCTTCTAGTCCGGGGTATCAAACGTGCATCGTCACAGCAGCATTACGTGACGTATCATGACTTTTTCTCCCCTTCGCTAACTGGGCGTGGGCGTGGCCTGCATATGTGACGCATCCGGCCTGTGGGCTGCCAGTTTGACACCCTTGTTCTAGTCCAACCCCCTGCTCTGGCAGGAAAGCCTGCATCATTTCAGACAAATGGTTGTCCAAGCTCTAAAAACTTCCAGTATCTGAGCACCCACCATTTCTGGAGGCATGTCCTTCCTCAATTAATTGTTCTAAATATCAGGAAATTTCTCTTTACTTCTAGGTTACTTGTCTCCTTGATTAGTTTCCATCCATCCATCTGAAGACTTCTTGTCCTGCCTTCAGGTCAGATGTGGTACTCAGCAGATTCTGACCAGTTCTGGAGAACCGTAGTGGAAATTTTGAGTAGTTCAGAGAACCGGTAAATCCCACCTCCGACTGGCCCCGCCCCCATCTCTTCTCTGCCTCCCACTGAGTCCCAGCTGATTGGCTGGGTCTTCTTTGGTTGCCCTGCACAGGAGAATGGAGCTGGAAAGCAGGTTAGTGGGGTGGAGAGGGAATGGGGATTTTGTAGTATCCTTCCCCTGCCATGCCCACCAAGCCATGCCAAGGCCACCAAGCCATGCCCACAGAACCAGAACTAATTTTTTTTGAATCCCACCACTGCTTCAGGTGCTTTGAAGAATAGGTTGACTCCCTCTTCTTTGTGGCAACCTGTGAGATATTGGAACACTGCTATCATGCCTCCCCTAGTCCTTCTTTTCATTAAACTAGACATACCCAGTTCCTGCAACCGTTCTTGGTATGTTTTAGCCTCCAGACCCCTAATTGTTTTTGCTCCTCTTCTCGGCACTCTTTCTAGAGTCTCCACATCTTTTTTACATTTTACAGTATTCCAAGTGTGGCCTTACCAAGGCATTATAAAGTGGTATCAACACTTCACGTGATCTTGATTCTATCCCTCTGTTTATGCGGCCTAGAACTGTGTTGGCTTGTTTGGCTGCTCTTGCACACGGCTGGATCATATTTAAGTTAATGTCCACTAGGGACTCCAAGATCCTTCTGACAGTTACTACTATTCAGCCAGGTACCACCTATTCTATGGTATGGTATTTAACCATGGTAAAAATGGTCATAAAATTGGGTCCACACATGTGATGATTGACTTAAACAACGATGGCTTAGCGACTGAAATTCTGGTACAGATTGTGTTTGTAAGTCGAGGACTACCCAAAATGCAGTTTCGGTGGCGTTACTCTCCTCGCTATTCTTCACTGAGCATTTTCACAGCATTCGTCTCTTTCTCGCCCTTTGAGAATGAGTTAATTTTAACCATGATTAAGTAGCCATTCGGGACACAATGTTCAAGAGCGTTGGGTGAAAGCGCAATTTGTTACACTATTTTAAATACAGCTGTCGTGATTTCGCTCACTGCTAGATCAGCAAGGCAGATGTCTCCTGCTCAGCACAAGCATTAAAAAGCCAGCGTTAAATGCATTTCTAAGGGCAACTGAGCCATAAAAGGGGCAGACCAAACAATAAAAAGCCGGGCTATTTTGAACATGAAATTTTACGGAACTATTCTGAGTAGTTTCACGTGCAAAATGGGACGCTGCCCAAAACATTGTGCTTGAAAAGGTTTTAAATGTTTTGCACATGCTCACAACCTAACGGCATCTTTTCCTACCAATTAATGTGTCTATCGATTTTACTTTTTTGCAACCAGCCTGAGATTCTGCCGAGTTGAGAAGAATATACACAGCTTCCTGATTTTAGCTGATCCTCGGAAAAGAAGGCTGATTTTGGATTAAGACAGAGGTCTCTAAACTTGGCAACTTTAAGACTTGTGGACTTCAACTCCCAGAATTCTCCAGCCAGCATAGCTGGGAGTTGGTCCATAAGTCTTAAAGTTGCCAAGTTTGGGGACTCCTGGATTAAGACATACAGATTTCATCTCCTTCCTGAAATGGAAACTACCAGTAGATGTTTTCGGTATGCATACAGCAAGCAAATGAAAATCATTTGGAAGACATTTGGCACAATCTACAAAACATACACCTATCCTATTTGTAGGAGAATATCCTGAGATGCTTAACTAAAGATTTTCTTTTTAATAAACTCTCCAAAAAAAGCCATTTTCCTTTAAATTATGATGAATTAATTAAATTAAAAACCTGGGATCCCCTTTCCCAGGTGTCCTTACTCTCTAAAAAATACTCTATTTTTGCTGCCTTCTTCCCACGGTACTTTAGAATTCCTTCTGGTGATGTTTTGGAGCTTATGTTAGTTGCAAAGTTGTTTTCCTTTATGTTACTCCTTCTTCTATCACAACATTTTAATCTAGAAGTGTTGATTTTGTGTCAAATACATATTTGGGCCAACTTTAATGTAGCAACTTAGCAGCTCATCAGCATTCTAGGAAAGATTTCTTTGTCATCTTTGTTCATTCAAGTTGCTATTTTACACCCTTCAACTGAAGATAGAAAAACCATAATGCCTTCTAGAAGATAACACTAAGCTCCCTCATTACTCTTTCTTCAAAAAGTTGGCAAGTTAACATTAAACCCACCAACACTTCGCTCAATGTCTTTCAAGTCCTTTGCCTGCCTGTCTTTGGTGTTCTTAAAAATTGAGAGATAGGAAGCATTTGAAGATAACAGGAAAGAACCTCACCACTTCTCTCGTTGACTAAAAACCCAGATATCCCCAACAGGGTCATTATTTGGGAAGCAGATACATGCTTGTCCTTGCAAGTACAACTAAAGTAAAACACAGAATATGGAATCATGGGGCTAGCAGGGATTTAGAAGGGATATGAGAGTGCTTCCTATGTACCATTAGCCGTGGTGGTGCAGTGGTTAGAATGCAGTATTGCAGGCTAGTTCTGCTGACTGCCAGCAGTTCGATTCTCACTGGCTCAAGGTTAACTCAGTCTTCCATTCTTCTGAGGTCGGTAAAATGAGGAGCCAGATTGTTGGGGGCAATATCCTAACTCTCTAAACTGATTAGGGAGGGCTGTAAAGCACTATGAAGCTGTATATAAGTCTAAATAAATCAATATAAATATAAGTTTACTTTATTGTCATTGCACCTCATACAATGAAATCGAAATCAAATAAGCAAGCAGTGTAGCAAGATGTCTTACAGAAAGGGTTAAAGGGCTCTTGGAGGTCTTCTAGTCCACCTTCCTGCTGAGGGCAGGAGACTTATACCATCCTGGTCAAATGGTTCTCCAGTCTATTTTTGAATACCTCCAGTGATGGAGTGCCCAGGACTCCAGGGAACAAGCTATTCCACTGATAATTTTTACTCACCATCAGGAAATTTCTCTTTAGTTCCAGGTTGCTTCTCTCTTTAATGATCTTCCACCCATTATTTCTTGTTCTGCTCTCAGGTGTTTTGCAGAATAAGTCAATCGTCTCATCTCTGTGACAGCCCCTCAAATATTGGAATCTATTTACTCGATTCCCCCCTAATACTTCTTTTTGATAGGCTAGATAATTATAACAGTCATGGTACTGAAGACAATCTCTCCAAATCCCAAATGTGTCCTTCAGTCACAAAAGCTGTTCATTCCCAGCTTTGCTGTCTTAGGAGCATGATTCTAAGGGATGCTTTGTAGGAGTCTGGAAAAATATAGCATGTGCTGTCCAGACAGTTTATAGTTAATTGGGGATTGGGATAGTTAGTTAGGAATTGAGAGCTGTCCCCTTAAGGCAGGGGTGGGCAAACTACGGCCCGCGGGCCACATCCGGCCCGTTGGTCTGTCCAATGCGGCCCGCCCCTGAAAAAAAATTGCTGCCATTGGTCTGTCCAATCCGGCCCGCCCCTGAAAAAAAATCGCTCCCAGCACCCGAGCAACTTCCCAGCAACTTTCGGCTTCCTTTTAACTCGCGGGCGCTCGTGCCTGGCCCCGAGCCGCGCGGCAGAGGGGAAGCCCGGTGGGCGGGCAGGCTGCTTGGAGGAGGCGACCCGGCGGTGCTCCGGCAGCAGCAACAGGCAGTTTCGCCCGGGCTCCGCTCAGGTGTCCGGCTGGGGCTGTCAGGAGTTGCTACCGCCGGCGCAGCTCCGTGCGGCTCCAGTCCCGCGTTGCCTTGGGAAGGAAAAGGCAAAACCAGGAGCTGCTGAGCCTGAGCCTCCGGTGCCGCTGCTTCCGTTGCAAAGCACCGCCGCGGCTCTTCCTTTTTGCCTTTCCCTTCCCGAGGCAACGCGGACTGGAGCCACGCGGAGCCGCGCCGGTGGTAGCAACTCCTGACTCAGGGGCCTCCGAGGGGAGGAAAGGAGGAGAAGAGGGGGCGGGAAGGGTGGGGGGCGATTCCCAAAATCTTGTGCTGACCCGGCCCGTCTGTCAAATTTTAAAAGTCAATGCGGCCCCGAGCCAAAAAGTTTGCCCACCCCTGCCTTAAGGGGTGCATCATGGTAAATGTAGTTAAGGCATCTTGGGAAATGTAGTCCATATCATGTGGTCATATCTGTAATCCTGATTGGTCACTGAATTGACCCTTGGTGGGTTGGGGGAGGTTCCTTCACTCTTGCCTGAACCCCAGTAGCATGCTGGTGCCTCACCCCCTTTGCTCCATCATTATGGGAATGAAAAGACCGCTATCTTTTTACACTATGAATTCAGCTATGCAAAGATTTGGACACTGAGATGAATCTCGACATAACTGTGAGTTATATATGAGGATACCTGATGAACCAATAAAGAAACTTTGTATGGATGCTTTGTAGAGTTATTTGTCTGCCTTATATTCAGCTAGTAATTAAGGGGCAGAACATAGCACAGCCAGTGAGTGGGAAAAAAATTGTTCAGGTTGCTTCCAGAGAGCTGTCTTTGTTTTTTATTACTCCAGGCAGAAATTGTCATAAAAGTTCATATTAATGGCAGCTTGTCAGATCAGTAACAGGAGCATTAAATTGGCCAATTGAATCTGTACAGCATGGTGCACGAACAAAAAGTATAAAGACAATGTTTTCTTTGTGATCCAAAATGCAACATATCTGAACATTTATAATGTATGAAGCTGCTTGCTTTTGGGGGACACAAAATGATACCAATTGGCACCCCTTGATCTCGCCCACCAACACCGAGAAGAGAAGGATCAGGGCAGACATGAAAGTAGTCTTCCAATATTTGAGGGGCTGCCCCAGAGAGGAAGGGGTCAAGCTATTTTCCAAAGCACCCAAAGGCCAGACAAGGAATAATGAATGGAAACTGAACAAGGAGAGATTTAACCAGGAAAGGAGAAATTTTCTGACAGTGAGAACCAATGGAACAGAAGTTGCCCTTGGAAGTTGTGGTAGCGTCATCTCTTGAGACTTTCAAGAAGAGATTGGACTGCCATTTATCAGAAATGGTGTAGGGTCTCCCGCTTGGGTGGAGGGTTGGACTAGATGACCTGCAAGATCCCTTCCAATTATCTGATTGTTTTTACTGAAAATACCACCAGGACTTGAATTTCCCCATAGGCAAAGTTTTCCATGCCATTCACTTAGAGTTACACTGTCCTATCTTCTAATTTCCTGGAAAATATTCTGGTCTTTGCTCACTAGAGATTCTTTTCATTCTAAAAGGGAACATGTGCATGTTAAAAAAAATCCAAGCTGAACCTACAAGAGAGATCTCTCCATTCCTCCCCAACTTCTCTTCCTTTCTCATACTGAGACAAAAGGCTGTAGCCAACCAGCCTTTTCACATGTAAAACAAGAGCAAAGCGTAAACTTCAGGGTGACTGACAGTTCTGGCAGCTGCATTCTTCTGACTCCTACTCAAGCTAACCAACCCGGGATAATGGCATACCAAAGAACTCGAATGAGCAATTTCACAGGAGAGTTGTGTATAAATGCCCTCTATCTCGTGTCTAGAAAGAGGAGGATGCAGAAAGGTCTCAAAACATGTACAGAACACGGTCTCACGGTTGATTGTTTTTCCTGAATCTCCCAGTAAAACTCTATTCTGTGTCTGCCGAACTCTAACAGGTTCAGAGGTGGTATTCAGCAGGTTCTGACCAGTTTTGGAGAACTGGTAGAGGAAATTTTGAGTAGTTCGGAGAACTGGCAAATCCCACCTCTGACTGGCCCTGCCAACCCCATCTATTCTCTGCCTCCTGAGTCCCAGCTGATCGGCTGGGTCTTCTTTGGTTGCCCTGCGCAGGAGAACGGAGCTGGAAAGCAGGTTAGTGGGGTGGGGAGGGAATGGGATTTTGCAGTATCCTTCCCCTACCACGCCCACCAATCCATGCCCACAGAACCAGTAGTAAATTTTTTTGAATCCCACCACTGCATAAGATGTAGGGCATCATCTAAATTTCTGTCTTATTCTTATTTAATTTAGGAGCACAGATACAGATTGATCAATAGTTTGATTGCAGTACATACCACACATTTTGTTATCTTTCTCACTGTAACATCCCGTTCTACACACATCAACCACACAAGTTACCACAAGGAGACTAAGATAATAAAACTATAATAACAACAACAGACAAGAGGCCCCAAGGCTCTGATTGACGTATAAAGAATTGTTGGCTCTTCTTGAAAAGACAATGCACCAAATGTTTGTTACAACTCTCAGGGTGGAAAACATAACTTCTGCATCAGGAACATGGTAAATATCTCAAGAGAAGCTATTGGGAGGCGGGTTATCTGTTATCTCCGATTTCATCACCTGGCTCATTTTCTATCATTTGGGTAATTATGCAGTTGACATAATTGATGTTAATTATATTACACAAGAGCCATTCTGTGTCATAATTGGACGCAAAAGCCATGAGAACCTTGATTATGTCATTATAATAATGACTGGCAATGATGCAAATTATATACATTATACCCACGATCTAGATTGCTTCAGACTTTGTTGATGGAGGGTTAAGTTTATACTACATTTTTGTGCACTGAAACCAAGGCAACTGCTTTGGAAAATGGAAGTTCTATGCTGTCTTCAGTTCAAAACATTTTAAGGGTCAACCAGCCCTTTTTTAGGAAACAGGATTTATCCCATTGTGTATCACACCCACAAAGTTCAACCAGGTAGAGCTAAACTCATCCTATAATGCCCATAAAATGTAGTTTTGACAAGCACCTCCAAATGACTCTGCAAAATATATTTGGCTAACCTGGCTAGAAAGTCTTGAAGTTCCTTTCCTAGTTTCATCTATCTCCAGGTCTGTCACTTCACAAGTATAACTTTAAATGAAGTTAGTTCTGCTGACTTATTGATATTTCTGGAATCGATAAACTCATAACTGGGATGGAAGAACTGCCAAGCACTGAATGAATGGTCAAATGCAAACAGCAAATTTTTTTAAAAAAAAAACAGCTTAGAAGATTTAATTAAAAGCATTTAAGGAAAGCAGACAGGTTAAGTAGTTTACCAATTCAGGCCTTAAGGAAAAACCATGATCCCCAGTAGTAAACCTTTCAAAGTACCTGCTAGCAAAGCTTAAACCTCAGCTTTTCCCCCTTATCTACAGGTTTTATGGGACGTGCTAGGTTCCTGTGAATTTTGCATGCCAATATTGTCAGGTTTAATATTTTGCAAAGCCTTGCAAATTTTCCCATGAACCACATTGCTTTCATTATTTATAATACTATCAGCATATGTAAGAGATGCTCTGTTGGACCATCCAATCTCCATCTGGTTGAACAGTCTGCTATCGGCAATTGGACACTTTGGGGAAATTAAGGTGCACCCAATGACGTCAATGACAAGCTCTCTCCCCTGTCGTGTTTTCCCCCCAGTAGCCAATATTCTAAAATAAAGTGCCTCCAAACCTGGAAATTCAACAAATGTATTAAAATCAGTAGCTACATTTGCATCTTGCAACCATACGTGCTATATATTCATTCTACATTGCAAGAGGCCCCATTTAGGGAGAAGGAGGGAGGGTTAGCTGTCAATCCTGAAGCTGGCCTGCCAGTAGCCATCTTGGAGCTTCAGTGCTGCCATACTCGAGCTGAGGGCCCAAGTAAGAAGAGAGAAACAAGGCAACAAGAAAGGACATCAGAACAACTGTAGCCAACCTTGTTTGGGCTTCTAGAGAAGGTGCATTACAGCCCAGTTCTTTTGCTAATGGCTAAATAAAATGGTGCACCGATTCAGCATCATTAAAAACCAAGTTGGTAAGTGCAGTTAGCATTCAGGAATTCACTTCTCTTCTCAGTGAGAAAAAGGCCCTGAATCATGCTCTCCACTGAGCTGGGATCACTTGAAATGCGTTGCGCAGTCCCGGCATTTGTGCTGTTTAAACAATGGTCACAGAGAAATCTGATGAGAGCTTAATGTAACTCTGCAGCGGCTTTAAAAATATCTCACAAGGGGCTCCCCTGACTGTAATAGATGAGCAATAATGGCTGGTTAGACACAGGAGATTGGAGAAAATAAAAGATCAAAGAGAAGGAAAGATAAAGCAAAGGACAAATAGAAATAAAGAGTTTAGCAAAATAAAATTAAATAAAAGACGAAGAAAGGGAACAAACAAAATAGGATTCCAAAAATTGAAGAATGGAAAACCAGCACTAGTCACTACTTAGTCTGGGAAAGTCTCATTAGTGGCAAAACAATTTAAATTAGCATAGCAATAGCAATGGCACTTAGATTTATATACCGCTTCACAGTACTTTCCAGCCCTCTCTAAGTGGTTTACAGAGTCAGCCTCTTGCCCCCAATAATCTTGGTCCTCATTTTACCCACCTGGGAAGGATGGAAGTCTACCTGAGTCTACCTTGAAATTCGAACTGCCAAATTGCAGGCAGCTGGCAGTCAGCAGAAGTAGCCTGCAGTACTGCATTCTAACCACTGCGCCACTACGGCTCTTAAGAAGGTCCTTCAGGACTAGCCCAACTGAATCTGGTGTCTGCAACTATTTTGGCTCAAGATGCACAAACCAGGAGCCTCCGAATGACACACCAGTCAACCCTCCAGTTTTGGGAGTGACTTTAAAATGGCCCCCCAATGATTATTTCTACTTTATTAACCCTTGGGTAGCCCTGTCAACTTTCAGCGGTCAATACTGTGAAACCATGGTGAAGATCAACAGAGGGATGTATTGCCCACTCCTGCTCTAAATTGTACTCCTAACCTCAGCCTAAATCATGTTAATTGATCCAAACCAAAACATTTGCCCATGTTGTATGGGGTTGTAGCATTCTTCTTCTTCTTCTTTACTGGACCCTCTTCTTGATATGATGATGATGATGGTGATTACTTTTGCTCTGTTGCTTTGCATGTACACTGAGAGCTTCTGTACCCGAGACGTATTCCTTGGGTGTCTAATCACATTTGGCCAAATAAACTCTCCTGTCCTTTCCCCTCCCCTCTCATGCCCTCTCCACTCTTCTCCCCTCTCCTCTCCTTTCCTCTCTGCTCCCAACTTCACCCCACCTCCTCTCCTCTCCCTCCCCTACCCCATCTCTTTGCCTCCCCACCTACCTCCCCTCCTTTCCTCCCCTCTCCCCATTCCATTGTTCCACGGTGCCTCTTCAGTTTTAAAAGCAACATGCCCACAGCTTTGGAACTGAGACAGTCCTTTGAATGCATACCTCCTTGCAATAATTAAAAAAAAAAAAATCACTCCCAGCACCCTCTCTTGTGTCTTCCTCTGTAAATCAAAACGGTCAAGAGAAACAGTGGCCCTCCATCACAAGTTATGGTTTGGGTGACAGATTTAAAATTAAAAGCTATAATATCACTGCTTGACTTGGAAGCAACCTACGCACAAGCTCTCTAGAGCCAGAACTCGACTGAGGGTTTATAGATACAATGGATAAAGCTTCCAGGAAGAAAATGTCTTAATCAAGATCTCCTCTTTTCTGGCTTATGCTTAGGAAACGCTTGACAAAAACATTATGGTGTAATGCTATTGCCCATGGGAGCATCTGCTTTGAGCATCAAGGATGCTGTACAGATTTCTATAGTTAATCTGTGAAAGGGGAGAAGGGAAGTAGCAGAGGTCCATTTCTTCTTCTTTTTTTTCCAAACACAGCAATGCTATCCTCAGCCAGAACTGTAAGATTATTAAACAGATCTCCTTAAAAGATAACAAACTTGAGTTTATGGTGCCCTCTGCGCTTGGTACCTTTCTTGCAGATGTTTCATTATCAAACTAGGCAACATCATCAGCAATGATGATGAATGAATCATCTGCAAGAAAACTACCAAGCTCAGAGGGCACCAAGGATATCACAGTTCAACCCTGAGCTTCAAATATTCTCTTCAATCTGTACTTTTGAGCTTTACTGCCCCTATTGACTAATCACCATAGAGCAAGGAAAGGAAACTTTTCACTGTGGTCCACCAGACTTTATCCATTCATTCACTCAGGGGACTTCAGGTGTGTTCTTTTTCCAGATATTCCATGAAGGTCCATTAAATAGCAAACCACCATTTCACAACACTTTGCACTGATGCTTTCACAATTCCCCAAAGGAAAAAAAAACAAACACTAACAATGAACAAATCTGATTGGAGAGATGATGAGAAATGGGGAATGGAAGGGACATTTGACATAAAGAAACTAAAACACAGAAATTGAGTCCAATAGTAGCTTGTTTCCCCAATGGCAATTTTGCTGAAGGGATCAGCAATTGGCAAGACACTATTTGAAATAGACTGAGAAACATGAATTCATTAATAAATGAAGGCTGGAAATTCCTCAAGTTTCCAAGATTTTGGCTCTACCCTAATACTAGCATTCTAATTGATACTACAATAGCATCAACGGTTGTGGGAACTGGGTATGTCTAGTCTAACGATGAGAAAGACTAGGGGTGACATGATAACAGTCTTCCAATATCTGAGGACTTTCACAGAGAAGAGGGAGGAATGGTCTAGTCTTCAAAGTACCTGAGAGCAGGACAAGAAGGAATGAATGGAAGCTTATCAAAGAAAGCTCCAACCTAGAATTAAACAGAAATTTCTCACTTATAGTGAGAACGTGGGTTCAGATTAGATTAACAGAGTTGGAAGGGACCTTGTAGGTCCTCTAATCCAACCCGCCACTCAAGAACAATTAACCAGTGGAATGGGTTGCCTTCAGAAGTTGTGGGTGCTCCATCACTAGAGATTTTTAAGAAGTGACTAGACCACCATTTGTCTGGAATAGCATAGGGTCTCCTACTCAAGCAAGAGATTAGTCTAGAAGACTTCCACGATCCCTACCAAGTCTGTTATTCTGAAAGATGCCTTGCTACCCTTCTTGTTCCCTGATTTCATCTCACTTGAGAGCTGGTATCCAGGAATGCATGGGAAAAGTCTCAAATCCTGACCGGAAATAGGTGAAGGGAGAGCAGAATCAACTCTTGGGGAGGACCTGCTTCAAAAACACTCCTAGACCTTCTCCAAAAGCTAGACAATGCCTCTGCTGGGACTCCAGCCAAAGAAAAAGAAAGATCCATCCTCGGATCAAAGTGTGTTTCCTGCTAGCAAACATCACAAACAGAATCTCAATATTTCTTTCCTTTGACAGAGATCCTGCTTTCTGCTCTCCCTTTCCAAGAGTTTTCTATGCAGGACTGTTCTATTTCTCCTTAAAAGCCAAGCCTTGTCATTGGCCGAGTATCTCCAGTTAAAAGCTCAGCCTGCTTTCCACCTTGAGCCACTGCAACATAAAGACCTTGTTAACTTCACTGGCAATTCCCAGGCAATCATGCCTAACCCTGGAGGCCCTAGTGAAATAGACTTGGATCAGCAAGGTGCTGCTTTTGAATGCCTGTAACCTATAACGAAGAGGTAGCTACTCTGAAGAAAGATAAAACCAGGATGAAAATCTATAGCCACAGTTGAATATGTCCCTGTTCAGCAAAAGCCCAGTTCAGGTTTGCTCATCGTGCTGCACATGTTGAAATGCAAAGATTTATCAGCACTCTATGGCTGTCAAGCCTAAGACACGGTGAAATCCAGTCGAGGCCAATGCTTTATTTGCTTGCAACAAATGGACAGAATCTCACCAGCTAAAGCTTATAATCTTCGAATCTCACAGATACATCCTGGGGGATTCTAGGGAGTGCCATCCTGAACCTTTTCCTCTCCCCACCATCCAGTTCAGGAATGTGCAGTCCAGTGGTGGGATTCAAATTTTTTTCCTACCGGTTCTGTGGGCGTGGCTTGGTGGGTGTGGCGTGGCTTCATGGGCATGGCAGAAGAAGGATACTATAAAATTTCCATTCCCTCCCCACTCCTGGGGGAAGGATACTGCAAAATCTCATTCCCTCCCCACCCCACTAACCTGCTTTCCAGCTCCGTTCTCCTGTGCAGGGCAACCAAAGAAGACCCAGCCAATCAGCTGGGACTCAGGAAGAAGAGAATAGATGGGGGCGGGGCCAGTCAGAAGTGGAATTTGCCAGTTCTCCGAACTACTCAAAATGTCCGCTACCAGTTCTCCAGATGGTATTTTGTGATATACAGACTCGCACTACTCTCAACTTCACTTAAAACACAATCCTTATCATACAAGGATTTCAAAAAGAGAGCTTTTCAAGCCTCTTTATAAAGTAGATTGTGACAACAATATAATTAACCAGGATTAACCTTTACCTGGGATTAGCTGAATTAATCCAACCTTCTACATCTATGCAACAGAACAAACAATGAAACAGCCACATGGGTTGGTTTTGCACAATATAATGAGCAAAAATTTAGTTTCTAAATTACAAACTAGCCAAATTCCTTTAAACCCAACTTGTGAAACACAAACCAATGTACAATTAAAAAGAAATTTCCTTTACAGTGAGAACACAGTGCAGAGGATCTTAATGTTTTGTGCCTCTGAGTGAAATCTCAGACAAACATATTTAAATAAAATAAAACAGTGAAAATAAACTTGCATTTTTTTTCTCATCTAACGTCTTTGGATCTCCCAAATCTGAAATCCCAAATTAAGAACCACAAACAAGAACCAACAGTTTAAAGCTGCACTTGGCAATCTGGCATTTTTGAGTTGTTAAATTGCAAATTCTCCGATTCCTTGTCATTTGATGAAGCTAATAGAGCTGATTGGGCACCACTCCAAATATTTGATCAATTTAAAGTTAAGTCCTAGCGGAATTAACTTTGGTTCCCTAAGAGAGAAGGGAAAGCTGTAACTTTTTTCCCATTCAAAGACAGTGGCAAGTTTTGGGGAACACTCCAAAATGCAACACTAAAAGCCCAGTTTTTTCCCCAAGGCTTACCAATGTTGAAATGCCATGTCTAAATATTTACAAATATCCCTAAAGCTGCAGAAGGACCACTGCCAGCCAGTCGCAAATGTTTCATACATAATGCCAACCTTGCTGATGAATTTGGTGCTTCCTATAACATTTGGGTGTGATAAGTCACGGACGCCGTGGCTCAGTGGTTAAGACGCTGAGCTTGTTGATCAGAAAGGTCGGCAGGTTGGCGGTTCAAATTTTAGCGCCACATAATGGAGTGAGCTCCCATTACCTGTCCCAGTTTCTGCCAACCTAGCAGTTTGAAAGCATGTAAAAAATGCAAGTAGAAAAATAGGGACCACTTTGGTGGGAAGGTCACAGTGTTCCGGGCACCTTCGGCATTTAGTCATGCCAGCCACATGACCACGGAGACATCTTCGGACGGCGCTGGCTCTTTTGCTTTGTAATGGAGATGAGCACTGCTCCTTAGAGCCAGAAACGACTAGCACGTCTGTGCGAGGGGGACCTTTACCTTTACCTATAACATTTGGGGTATCCCTAATGCTTCCATCTTTTGTCACTATGCCCAGATTTTAAAAGCCAACATCCTGTCTTGGCTGGTCTGTTTGGATGAAAAACCAGAATTGCTTTTTTTTTTTTTTAATCCTAAGTGGAAATCCTCCAACGTGGCCTCTGACACAGTGTCAGAAATGCTAGCCATCTCCAGAACAGCTGTCAACTCCATGCAAAGTGAAATCAATTGCACAAAGAGAATGGAAGAGAGCCCAAGCCATTCTTTTTGGGGAACAGTTGGCTTGCTAGGTCTTCATCTCGGGGCACAGTCGCTAATCCTTGTGGCTGGGCACAGAGAAGCTTCTTTTAGGGGTGAATATAGGAGTCCGGAAAGCTCCCTCTGGCTACGCTCCTACGACGCACCGACCCACCAGCGTCCTATTTTATCCGGGCGCCTTGCGCGATACCGACCCGTGGGGTGAGTTTATGGTGACGTGCTGACTCGAGACGCTGGGTTCTACTGAGCATCCATTGAACCACGGGGACGCGCGCGTAGTGCGATCAGATTCACTGAATCTACCGAGAGACCTGCTTATTCTCGATGAAAAGATTGGAAAGCTTGCAAATCAAATCAGAAGGATGAGCGGTTGCTGACGGGTCCAGAGAGATTTCCCACCGACCCACCCACCCACCCCAAAGACAGCTTTGCCTGCTTGGGGCGGGAGTGGAGAAGGGGGGGAGTGCGAGTGCGTAGGCGCCCTGGCCGAGTCCAGCGGACTTTCCAGTTTGCAAGACGCTGCGGACTCGCAAAACCAGCAACAGCTACTCACCGGGTGGATTAACAGCCGCCGGCGTTGCCATCTTGTCTCGGGAAGAATTAAGAGGAATGGAAGCTGGGAAGGGGGGTGGAGGGAAGCGATGGAGGGGTAGGGACTGATGCTCCGAGCAGCCCGGGAAGACGGAAAGCGGGCAGGCCACGAAGCCTCGGGGAAATGCCTTCCCACCTGCACCAAACACAAAGGGGCGCCCGACTCGCCACGCTAGCCTAAGCTCTTAACGCGCAGCGGCTCAAGATGTCTGATCTGATTAAGCCCCTTTTTCTTCTTCTTTCAAATTTCGCTTCTGCTCATGCTCAGCATCCTCCCCACAGCGAAGTGAGCATGTGCCAAAGGGCTGCACATGGGCAGTGGGCGAGTGAAGCCAGCTGCCCTCACTTTGCCCTGACTGCTGGACTGCGCTCTCCATCCCTTGGACCGCCGCGGATGGAGGCGCAGGTAGCGGGAGGAAGAGAGAAGCGGAATCCCAAATAGATCTCTCTCTGCCTCTCTCTCTCTCTCTCTCTCTAATCAGAAACATAGAATACTCTCTCTCTTCCCCCCTCCAACTCAGGGATTCCCTCTACATTTTGTAGTGTGTACGATGGAATCGCCAGTGCGTTTTTTTTTTTTAAAGCAAGCGATGTTTTAAAAAGTGATGCTCATGATTACCCTTTAAATAAATAGACATGGACTTGGAGGGAGCAAATTTTTCTGGGCTTCATTTCACTCACCAAAAAGAGGTCTTGGATGCTCCTGGATTCTTCTTGAGCAGAGACCTCAAAAATAAACTTCTCATTCACCCAAAGCTTTCTGTTAGACTGGATGCAGGAAAGGAAAAGACTTCGACAATATAATTGCTAAGGACTCTGTTGATGTACTTGACTTCAGGTAGAAAGAAACAGCTTTTCCACTGCGGAAAAATGATCCACTGAAACGGAATTGCCTTTCTGTCATAGTACTGGATTAAGCACTAAAGCTGTGTTGAATCTACCTTCCCATTTCTCAACAGTCTTGGCTTTTAAGGTGGGATTTCAATTGGCAACCCCCTGCCACAAAGAAGAGGGGGTGTCAACCTATTCTCCAAAGCACCAGAAGGCAGGACAAGAAGCAAGGGATGGAAACGAATCAAGGAGAGAAGCAACCTGTAATTAAGGAGAAATTCCCCGACAGTGAGAACAATGATCCAGTGGAACAACTTGCCTCCAGAAGTTGTAGGTGTTTCATCATCGCTGGAGGTGACTGTGGAGATTCTCAGTCATCCAGCTCATGGTTGTCCCAAAGGTGTTTTTTTCCAAGAGGCAATTGGACTTTCTGGGTTTTGTCTTTGAAGACGTCTCGCTTCTCATCCAAGAAGAGCTGAAGAAGCTTCTTGGATGAGAAGCGAAACATCTTCCAAGAAAAACCAGGAAGTCCAGTTGCTTCTTGGGAAAAAAAACACCTTTCATCACTGGAGGTTTTTAAGAAAAGACTGGACAGCCACCTGTCTGAAATGATGTAGGGTCTCCTGGTTGAGCAGGGGGTTGGACTAGAAGACCTCCAAGGTCCCTTCCAGCTCTATTATTCTGTGTAAAATGATAAGAAATTGAAATTCGGCAAGGTATTTGATTGATCCTTGTGTTGTTTTCAATTCCCACAATCTCCCAGTGGGGAATCGTGCAAACTATCCCCATGTGCTAATTTAGAAATATAGAGAAATGATGACTCCCACTCCATTTCACAATGATTCAATAAGGGTGAGAAAGCCATGTATAGAATAGCAGAGTTGGGACCTTGGAGGTCTTCTAGTCCAACCCCCTGCTTAGACAGGAAACCCTACACCACTTCAGACAAAGGGTTATCTAATCTCTTCTTAAAAATACATTGTAAATGTACTGCAACTTTCTGCTACTTTCTATCTGCTCCATGAAACAATAAACACCCTATAAAACCTATTAGCTACAAAGCATTTGTGCAAATTTTAAAAACAATACTGCTGACCATATACACACTATTTCCACTGTTTCTCTATAAATTGACTCAACCGCTAGCAAATATCTCTATGGCTCACAGCCAAAAAGCTCTTTCGTAAGGAAGATGGAGAACGTTCCTTAGCTCAGTTTAACATAACCTTGAACTAACAGCAACATAAAATTTTTGCCATGGATTATTTCCTTTTGAGCCACATGCTGATAATGCAGCCAGCTGAGTCCAGCATGCTGTATCCTGAAACGGAGAATTCTGCAGTTGAGAAACACTGCAAAGGCAATAAAGGAGAATACAGATAGCCCTTGACTTACAACAGTTCATTTAGCGACTGTTCAAAGTTACGGCACTAAAAAAAGTGACTTATGACCGTTTTTCACCCTTACGGCCTTTGTAGCATCCTCTATGCTCCTGTGATCAAAATGCAGATGCTTGGCAATGGGTTCATACTTATGACCATTGTTGTGTCCAAAGGTCATGGGAATCCCCTTTTCTGACAAGCAAACTCAATGGGGAAGCCAGATTCACTTAACAACTGGGTTACTAACTTATCAAGTGCAGGGATTCGCTAAACAACTGTGGCAAGAAAGTTCATAAAATGGGGCAACGGTCACTTTACAAACATCTCACCTAGCAATATAAATCCGGGGCTCAATTGTGCTCATAAGACGAGGACTACCTCTATTTGTAACTCAAGGTTGAAATGAGAGGTCCTTGGTGGTCTGTGTGCTTGGTTGTTTTCTTGCAGACGTTTCATTACCCAACTAGGTAACATCATCAATGCTACTGGTAGAAGGGAGTGGGGTTTGCTCTGTATTCTAACACTGATGATGTTACCTAGTTTTGGTAATGAAACATCTGCAAGAAAACAACCAAGCGCACAGAGCAACAAGGACCCCTCATATTACAAAGCACTCAACATCTTCTGGGTAACATTTGTAAACCTGGAGGACTGTAGAAGCTGCAAACTATGCCTTATCCCACCAAGATCATGGGAGAAAGATAGTATGTACCTCCCATCACCAAGTTCTCAAGATCCTCATCTATCACCTCAAAGTCACAGTATCTCTCTTGGCTCTAGGAGAGATATTTTCCAACTTTTGGGAACTGGGCTTGGCTAGTCTAGGGAAGAGAAAGACCAGGGGAGACATGATAGCACTCTTCCAATATTTGAGGGGCTGCCACAGAGAGGAGGGGGTCAATCTACTTTCTAAAGCACCCGAAGGCCAGACAAGGAATAATGGATGGAAACTGAACAAGGAGAGATTCAACCTGGAAATAAGAAGAAACTTTTTGACAGTGAGAACAATCAACCAATGGAACAGCTTTTGCCCTCGGAAGTTGTGGGACCTTCATCATTTGAGACTTTCAAGAAGAGACTGGACTGCCATTTGTCAGAAATAGTGTAGGGTTTCCTGCTTGGGTGGGGGGTTGAACTAGATGACCTACAAGGTCCCTTCCAACTCTGTTAATATCATTTAATCTAGAATTCTGTTGCTGAATGCTGATGCAACACATAAACACAACCCCTGGAGCTACCATCATTGTTGGGGAGAGTTTCCTAACCAATACTCAACTGACAGAAGGGGCATCACTGAGGCTATGTGGAGGTCATCTCATAGAGGAGGAAGAAAAGAGGAGAAAGAGATGAGACAGGAAACCAGCTTTTCCCCATTCAAGAGGGAGAGCAAGCCAAGCACATCTTTTAGAATGCAGAACTGGACCATTTGGGCTAAGAAGCCAAATCAACAAAACGTTTGACAATCATTATTTCAGTGGGTTTTTTTCAGTTCGTCCAGAAGAGAAGAGAGCTCCTTCCATTGCTAAGCCTACTGCTTCAATCCCAGATGGTGATTAATGGTTACCTTAGGGAAAGGATCATTATTGCCAATTAAAGTTGCATTGCAATTCAGATGTTAAGAAGAAAAGGCGGGTTAGAGCACTTGGAAAAATAGGTTGACTCCCCCTCTTCTTTGTGGCAGCCACTCAAATACTGGAATACTGCTCTCATGTCACCCCTAGTCTTCTTTTCTCTAGACTAGCCAAACCCAAATTGTGCCTTAAACAATAGTTTAAACCTTAAACTTTAAACAATAGTTTGATGGGATAGTCACCCATCAGAGTCCAAGCAGGGACTGACGTGCAAGAGTCCAAGGTCTCCTGATGTCAGTCCAGCCACGAAGTCACAGTGGTTGCAGCCTCACTAGTGTCTTATGCTCACCTTTAAATGATGCCCTACATGGAGAATGTTTAAATAATGAAAAAACATTGCTTAATAAAGATTTAAGTACTATTAAACATAATTTTATGTGTTTGTGTGTACGTGTGTGTGTGTGTGTGTATACATGCCCAGTTATGAGTATAGAGTTGTGGTGACACAGTGATTAGAATGCAGTACTGTAGGCTAATTCTGCCAACTGCCAGCAGTTCGATTCTCACCAGCTCAAGGTTGACTCAGCCTTCCATCCTTCTGAGGTGGGTAAAATGAGGACCCAGCTTATTGGGGGCTGACTCTGTAAACCGCTTAAGGGGAGCTGTCAAGCACTGTGAAGCAGTATATACGTCTAAGTGCCATTGCTATAAAGGGTGAGCATTTTTGTAATTGCAGGTGTGTGTGTTTACACGCCTGTAGGGACATACACTAAGACACACATTATAATTATATATAATATGCAGATCAAAGATTGGGACCCACTCCCAGCTATATGAATTAAAATATGCTTATCAACCATTGTTCCATCTAACAGATTTCTAAGTTAATAGAATAGAATTCTTTATTGGCCAAGTGAGATTGGACACACAAAGAATTTGTCTTGGTGCATGTGCTCTCAGTGTACATAAAATAAAAGATACATTCATAAAAAGTCAAGAATCATCAGGTACAACACTGAATAATAGTCATAGGGTACAATAAGCAATCAAATCATACTAGGAAACAGTCAATATAAATCGTAAGGATACAAGCGACAAAGTTACAGTCATACAGTCCGTATGGGAGGAGATGGGTGATAGGAACAATGAAAAGATTAATAGTAATAGTAAATAGTTGGACAGTGTTGAGGGAATTATTTGTTTAGCAGAGTAATGATGTTCGGGGGGGAAAAATGTCCTTGTGTCTAGTTGTTCTGGTGTGCAGTGCTCTTACAGCATTGTTTGATGGGAGCAGTTGAAACAGTTTATGTCCAGGATGTGGGGGGTCTGTTGATATTATCATCCACAGTGTAATTTAAATATAAATTGACTCCACTGGTTTGCAGCATGAATCTACATGCATTCACTCTTCAAGAAATGTTTCAACTATTTGTCTTTGAAAATACGAGCGATGCATCCCAGTGCATTTTTCACTCATAGGGGCCTCTGGTGGGGATTGTTCTTTTCATTCTTTTGAGACTGCTCCTCAATGCTGGGGTGGTATATCGCTCTCCCACCACCACCAGCAGCCTGATAAGAAGCCCCTTTGGCTGCTTCTCTTCCTTTCCCCCTCCACAAAGGGATTTTCCACAATGAAAGCCAGTTGGGCTCCCTGTGGCTGGCTGCAGATTACAGGAAGGCGAGCAGGAAGCAATAGGCAATTTTAAGTCCAGCTCAAGGGTTTTTGTTCCAGTGAGTTCAGGAACCGTGTCGGTGGAGAGGTGCCAAAGAGACTCCTCTACTCCCTTTTCGCAGGGCTGGGAAAAGTGGGTGGGTGGCTTTGCAAACCCCAGAGTCAGCATCTAGGGCAAACCAGGGACTGCAGGCAGAAAAGATCCAGGGACAATGGCAGCCCGGTGATTCTCGGGGTGCTGCAGATACTCCAATTGTGCTGTAGGAGAAGGAAAGGAGGAGGGGAGCCTTCTGGCTGGAACTAGCAGGTGTAAGCTCTCAAGCACAGGCAGGGTGGAAAAACCAATGCAGCAAGTCATCCCCAATCTTGCAGCAGAAACACACTGCCCTGCGATGATTTAGGAACTGGGGGGAAGCTCAGCTGCACGGTGGGAGCAAAGAGTCCATTCCCCCCCCCTCCCCAGCCCTCAGACTGGTGTCAGGACCAGAGAGGAATCTCTCATTGGTCCTCCGGGGGTTTGGGAAGCAGCCGGAGAAATTTCAGAACCGCTAAGCCAGGATGCTCCGAGAGACCGTACCTCGCGTCGACGCATCGCAGGGGAGGGTGGCTGTTTTGGTACTGCTGGAATGAACAAGTTGTGATAGGTTGGTAACTCTTATGTTTGTTTTTCTCTCTCCCCCCTCCCTCCAATTGTTTCTGGAGGGAAGGCTGCTTCCCTGTCTGCGAAGGACTTGTTCACCGGCGCTGTGGCGTTTCAGACAGGCGGGCAAATCCCTCCACTGCAAAACTGTGTGGCGAGGACTTAAGGCTGCTCGCACAGACTTTTCGACTTTGGGGAGGAGGGCGGGGAGGGCCGCCCAACTAGAAGGAAACCGTGGTGAGGCGAGGCTGAAATCCTCTGTTTTATGTCAGGACCGACGGAGGAATCCAGATTTCCTGTGTTCTACTTAAGGCACTGGATTGCAGGAGCATTCTGCTTAAAGACACACTCTCTCTTCCCTAGTTCCACAAATTGTGTATGTCTGTGTTTGGGGGTGTGGGGGGTGCGCACATGTAGGCAGGAGTCAATATTCAGAAGTGGCTCGGCAAGGTTTCCTTTGAGGGATGAATCGCTGTGATTTGAAGTTTGTAATGGAGCAAAGGACGAGTTCCTTCAGCATCAAAGAGGACAGGAATATTTGCATATCAAATACAGGCTTGGCACAGGAACAATTGATCCACTGATTGAGAAATAATTCTCTGGATAGTATTTTTTGCTCTGGATTTAGCAATGTTCCTTAGTAGTGCATGGTGGATTTCTCACAGAGACAAGAGATTGGGGTGGTTTTTTTTTTTTGGTTTTTTTAAATCTGTTTTGCCAAATCATAATGAACTTTTGTTTGTGGCCCTGATAGAAATCTTTAATCTGCCAAAGCTCTGAGATTCAGATTTAGTCAAGCTGCATTATTTTCAAGTTTATGTTTTTAAAAAGGTTTAGACTTCAGAGTGCCACCTCTAATTTAATGGGGGGGGCAGGAATCATGACTGCCATTGATCTCTCAAGATGATTTGTCACAACTGCAGGATATATTACATTTTCTCCTCAGAATATGGATCAAAGCATAATTTTAGGGATAATTATGGTTTGCATATGAAAGACGCAGGTTATGTGCTCTTTCTCCTCCTCTCCTGCTCCCCTTCTCTCTCCATTTATTTTTGGAAAGATTCTTTAAAACTTGTTTAGAGCTGTATAGCTCAGCCTTGCACTTTTATATAATGGATAGATATATTATTGGATTAAGCAGTGTTTGCTCCAAACAGCAAGCATGGATCAATTGAAGATGACTTGAAAATAATTATATATGCTGAGGTGTTTTTTTAATGGAGGTAAGATTTTTTTCTAGGTTGGAAAAAAAATCAGAAAAGTTTCTGCTGACTGCAGGTGATGTCTTCCCATGTATGCTACTAACAGACAAAGTTTCAAAGAAGGCCACAGTAAGGGCTTCTTCAGCTAAATTGTAGTAACCTATTAGTTAAGTTATGACTGTGACCTATTATGGTAGTTAAGCAGTTTGATTGTGGAGTGTTTAGAATAGAATAACAGAGTTGGAAGGGACCTTGGAGGTCTTCTAGTCCAACCCCCTGCTTAGGCAGGAAACCTTACACCACTTCAGACAAATGGTTGTCCAATCTCTTCTTAAAAACTTCCAGTGTTGGAGGATTCACAACTTTTGGAGACAAGTTGTTCCAATGGTTCTAACTGTCAGGAAATTTCTCTTCTTAAAACCTTCCAATTTGGTTTTGGCTTAGTATGCTGTATGCCTGTGTGAGATATGGCAGCTGTACATCCTTCCCCCCAGGGGTGGGATTCAAAAATTTTAATACCTGGTTCTGTGGGTGTGGCTTTGGTGGCGGGCATGGCTTGGTGGTCATGTGACTGGGTGGACATGGCTTGGTGGTCATATTATTGGCTGGGTGTGGCCAACTCAACATCACTCACATCGAGGCACGTATCTCCTCGCCTGGCCTCTCATGACTGTGGGGATTCTGCAACAGTCTCAAGTGTGAAAAATGGTCATAGGTCATTTTTTTCAGTGCCATTGTAACTTTGAATTGAACACTGTAACTCCACACAAGCAAAGTACCAGCAAAGGGGGGGGAAAAAAACTCCAGAGACATTCCTGAGACAGGAAGTCTAGTCCTGCAAAGAACATAATAAGGGTTAACAGAGAGGCAGTTTCTGTAAGCAACACCAGAATGTTTCCTTCCTGCCTTCCTTACAGGATTAGGCCAGTAATTTCTTCTAACAACCAGTTCTATGAACTGTTTAGAATGTTAACAACCGGTTCTAGTGAATAGGTGCGAACTGGTAGAATCCCACCCCTGCTTCCCCACTCCTCTTTCCTGTTTTGGTACTAAATATTCAGGAATTTTTGCTGATTTTACAAACCTCTGGAGCTTCTTGGGAGCTTTAGTTTTAGCTACCCTTCAGCTGCTGATTAAGGCACAGAGGAAACACAGTTATCATTGTGTCCCTTTTTCAATGGTTATACTCATTAGTCTATTTTTCTAGCATCCATAAACAGGCATTCTTAAGCCTTGGAGAAGCAATTAAGGGCTGCAAACGAACCAGTGGAGCTGATGGAAAAGTTTCCCCTAAAGAAGAGCTCAAAGAGATACTTTGTGCAAGATGGGCAGCCACATAAATGTGACTAATAAATAAATAACTAAACCCGATGCCCTTTCCATTTTCTAAATGAAAACTGTAGTTCTGCTCAGAGGGATCATTCATTATTATCAATTATTAATTCCCCTGTAAGAAAAGGAATTAAGGAGAGAGTAGAGACGGGATTGCTAATTGTGACCTTCAGAGATCTCGAGAGATGTCTTGGATTTCCTAAATCTAATTCTCTTGAGTTGAAATGTTGCACGTGTTCAGTGGTCCGTGGAAAGGAGGAGGAAAAATGAAGAAATGGAGCTCTGGAACTCTTCCCCTTGGTCCCCCAGAAAAGAAGCCACAACTGCATTTGCTGGAGGGCCTGAGAAATGCTACTAACAGTGCCCCGTAGCTTCTTTGCACAACTTAATAAGATGGCAAGAAAAAAGTACAGTTTTTTTTAAAATGAAAGATCATGGGTAAGAAAGTTGAGGATTTTTTTTTTTAAGTAATCACAGAGTCCTTGGGGATCTCTGAGCTTGGTGATTTGCTTGCAGATCCAAAAGAGCTTTTTCAAAAGCACTAGTAATAACACTGATATACCATTTCACAATGCTTTACAGCTCTCTCTAAGCAGTTTGCCCCCCAACAATCTGGATCTTCATTTTACCAACCTCGGAAGGATGAAAGGCTGAGTCAACCATGAGCCAGTCGGGATCGGACTCCTGACAGTCGGCAGAGTTTGCCTGCAATACTGCTTTCTAACCACTGCACCACCACGGCTCATAAAAGAAAAGAAAAAAGGCTTGCAAAAGCACCTTGGGGACAATCATGACCTGGATGACTGAGAATCTCCTTAGACATTTGCTTGCAGACATTTCATTACCCAACTAGGTAACATCATCAGTGCTAGTGAGACAAACTGCCAAGCAGAAAATAATACCCTAATCAAAGAAATACCAAGGAGAAAACAATAATCTTTACAACACTGAAAAGCTAAAGGGAGCAAGCCCCATACTCACTAACACTGATATTGCTTCCTAGCCTGGTAATGAGACATCTGCAATCAAACAATGAAGCTCAAAAAACATCAAGGATTCTACAGTTTAACCCCGAGTTACATACATTCTCTTCTATTGCAAATAATAATCCCAGGGAGGTAGGTTCTTTAATTCCCTTTTCTCCCTAATTTGCAAAGTAGCTTATATTATGAATTAGCCTGCAAATGAGATTTCAGAGCAAACATTGAATTATCACAAAGAAGTCAAAGGAAATATCTGGTATAAAGAATAATCAAGAGTAGAGCAGGCAGTCATATGGGTCCCTCCTGATTCCTCAATCAATCTGGAGTGGCTGGTTGAGGGGAAAAAAACTTGGTCAGGACTGGTCCTACAGCATGGAAAACGCACAGTTTAGTATAACTGCAAGGACACCGTAGTAATAAACTCCATTCTATACAGTCCAATTTTAAAGCATTCACAGACAATGAAAATGCTGAGCTAAGAACAGTGCTTAACCAACCGTGGCTGATCTGGAAAAGCTAAGCAGGACTGACCCTCATTAATATTTGGATAGGAGGGTACCAGGAATGTAGGGCTGTTAAATTGTGAAGCCAAACACACACATACACACACACACACACACACCGCCTACCCTGGATATAGATAATGGCACCCCACTTCTGTAGTTTGAAGGTTGAGTCATAAGCCCTATCTAACAAAATGAAATTTAATGTAGGGAAAAGTAAAGTATTACATTTAGGCAAGAAAAACCAAAAGTACACACATAGACTGGGTGAAACTAGGCTTAATAGCAGTAACTGGGAGAGGGATCTTGGAGTCTTAGTGGACAACCAATTAAATATGAGCCAACAGTGTGCAGCGGCAGCCAAAAAAGCCAATGCAATCCTAAATTGCATTAACAGAGTGATATACTCAAGATCAAGGGAGGTATTAATACCACTCTATAAAGCCTTTGTAAGACCACACCTAGAATACTGCATCCAGTTTTGGTCACCACACTATAAAAAAGTTGTTGAGACTCTAGAAAAAGTGCAGAGAAGAGCAGCCAGGATGATTAGGGGACTGGAGACTAAAACATATGATGAACAGTTGCAGGAACTGGGCCTGGCTAATCTAGGGAAGAGAAGGACCAGGGGAGGCAGGATAGCAGTCTTCCATTATTTGAGGGGCTGCCACAGAGAGGAGGAAGGGGTCAGGCTATTTTCCAAAGCACCTGAAATCCAGACAAGGAACAATGGATGGAAACTGAACAAGGACAGAGTCAACCTGGAAATAAGAAGAAACTTTCTGACAATCAACCCATGGAACAGAAGTTGCCTTCAGAAGTTGTGGGAGCTTCATCACTGGAGGCTTTCAAGAAGAGATTGGACTGCCATTTGTCAGAAATGGTGTAGGGTCTCCTGCTTGGGTGGGGAGTTGGATTAGATGACCTACAAGTCCCTTTCAACTCTGTTAATCTAATCTAATCTAATAAATCCAGTTGCCATGACTCAATCTTCAGACAAATTTACCTGGATGATTGAGAATCTTCACGGACACATCCATAGCCATGATAGGATAACACATCCATTCATATAGGGAAAAAAATAGCATAAAGGAACAAAAACGGGAAAAGGCGTTTACAACTGAATTCATTTGATATCTTGGGTTTAAATCCTTTTAACCACTAGGTAATTTTATCCTGCTCGTTTTCAGTGACTGTTATCTAATGCACCACCTACAGTTACTCTTCAGGTTGACTGCTCCAGAGCCTGTAGTATTTATTTCTGTTTTCTACAAGACAAAAAGATGATATGCTTTAGCCTGGGTAGAAATGAGATTTGCTACAGTGCTTCTGTGTTTTTCCAGCTGGAAAAACAGTTTTTTCGTTTTGGTCCTTGAACGCTAAGTATAACCCAACCTTAATCACCCACCCCACTGATCAATCCCTTCATCTCTAACTCAAGGTAGATTTTTGAAATGCAGGGTTTCTCTGTCCATTTATTTGCTCTGTCCCAACCCTGTTGCTTTTTTACACCGATTATTAAGAGTCCTACTTGCACAAAGACAAAAAAAAAAAAATTTGGGCAAAAATACATAGGTGGCTAGAAAAGATGATAGGGAAACATATAGATTTTAAACCTGAATTGTTTTTATTAGGTATAATATCAGAAAAAAATGATAAGAAAAGTATGTACTTAATATTACATGTCTTAACAGCAAGGAGGATTATATTCGCACAATCCTAGAAAAATGAGGATATACCACAAGATGAAAAGATAGAAAGATACTAAATTGTGCAGAAATGGATAGATTTTCATTGAAAATTAAACAGAAAGAAGATGTGGAATATTATCAAACATGAAATCTATTTTACCAATGGTTGGAAAAAAGGGGTGGAGATTAAGAATGTAAATCTGTATTATTAAGCACATTAAATACCCAGACAACACGGTGTTTATTAAGCACTAAGTATTAGTATTTTAGATTGATTCCAATCAAGAGGTTGCTTTATCACTGGACATTGACTTTTTCAAAAGAAACTCTTGCAAAATGAAACAAGGAAGCATTTATGACATGGACCTGTGCCATCTCTGCCTTCTTGTCCTCCAAGAAGAGGGCAGAATTTTAAATTAAAAATGTATTCTCCATGCATGTTTCATTCCACCAAGTTTCCAAGGGGTTTTGTCCGTATTTGTCTAGTCAGGCGAATAAAAACAACCAGAAATAACATACAATTGTGGAAGGTAAAGGAACTAAGTTGATTTTTTAGCTTCATTTTACCTTATTTCTTTCTTTTATGGTATCTATCTGTCTGTTTGTCTGCCTACATCTACCTATCTACCTCTATCTATCGATCCACCTACCTACCTCTACCTACCTACCTCTACCTACCTACATCTATCTATCTATCTATCTATCTATCTATCTATCTATCTATCTATCTATCTATCTATCTATCTATCCATCCCACCCACCCACCTACCTACCTACCTACATCTACCTCCATCCCTCCTTCCATCCATCCATCTATCCATCCACCCACTTACATCTACCTACCTACCTATCATGTCTGTCTATCTATCTATCATCTATCTGTCTATCTATCTATCTATCTATCTATCTATCTATCTATCTATCTATCTATCTATCTATCTATCTATCTATCTATCTATCTATCTATCTATCTATCTATCTATCTATCTATCTATCTATCTATCTATCTATCTATCTATCTATCTATCTATCTATCTATCTATCTATCCATCCATCCATCCATCCATCCATCCATCCATCCATCCCAGAAGCATGCATGCTTTCCCACCTTCCCACTTTAAATCCAGGACTTGCAGAGCAAAAAGTTAAATACTGATAGCGTTATTAATGTGCCATCAGTGTAGGAAGATAAATTTGGTTTCTAAGCCAAAATTTTACAGCTGTTCTTTATTTGTTCAGCAGCATCTTTTGGCAGTTTAGAGTGGCATCAGCAGAATCTGATTGCCGGTTGCTGCTAGCAGAGAAGGCCTGGCTGACATCATCTCATTAAAAAAACAGGGTGGGGAAAACCAAGCCTCCTTTAACGAGAAAGGATCCATGGGGGAGATGGGGCGGGGAGAGAAATCTGTAGGGCCAAAGTTTATCTCTAGCTTTAGCATTGCATTTATTTTATTTGTATCTTGCCTTTATTGTTTTTACAAATAACTCTAGGCAGTGAGTGAACGTATCCAACACACTTTCCTCTTTTCCCTACAACGACTGCCCTCTGAGGTTGGTTGGGCTGAGAGAGTGTTTCTGGCTCAAGGTCACCCAGTTGGCTTTTATAACTACGGTAGGAGTAGAACTTCCAGTCTCCTGGTGATTGGCCAAAGTCAACCAGCTGGCTTTCGTGCCTAAGACAGGATTAGAACTCATAATCTCCTCTTTCTAAACTGGCATCTTAACCCCTAAAACAAACTGGCTCTCTTATGCTTTGACTACCTTGCTGCCCAAGTAGTTTATCCTGATGCCAAGCAGAGGTGATATTCAGCAGGTTCTGACCAGTTCTGGAGAACCGATAGCGGAAATGTTGAATAGTTCAGGGAAGCGGCAAATCCCACCTCTGACTGGCCCTGCCCCCATCTATTCTTTGCCTCCCAAGTCCCAGCTGATCGGCTGGGTCTTCTTTAGTTGCCCTGCACAGGAGAACGGAGCTGGAAAGCAGGTTAGTAGGGTGGGGAGGGAATGGGATTTTGCAGTAACCTTCCCCTGCCATGCCCACCAAGCCATGCCCACCAAGCCATGCCATGCCCACAGAACTGGTACTAAAAATTTTTGAATCCCACCACTGATACAATCCATATCCAGGTTGAGGCCCACTAAGCCATGCCACGCCCACCAAGCCACGTCCACAGAACCACTGGTAAAAAAATTTGAATCCCACCACTAATGCCGACCCTTGTTAGTTTGCTAAACAAGGCATTTAGTCATGATTCTTCCTTGCTATGTTTGCTCTTCCCACTAAAACATTGAAGTGGAATTTTGAAGCCCTCTCCCAGTCTAGCCCCCTCTTCCCTTCAAACTAAAAATACCCAATCAATTGGTTGAAATTCTAGGAGATATAAGCCACCTCCATGGGCACAACCTTATTATCTGAATTCCAGATGACTATCTATCTGTTTTAGTACAGGCAACAGAGAAGAATCCATAAATTCAAAGACGAGAATTTCACTATATAACTACTCAAACTATGAGGGATCTTCTACTGTTTCACTACATTCTACTTGGCATTGATTCTTATACTAGTCTTGAATGTCAAAATAAAGTTTTAATTTCTTTTGGCCTTGGTTTCATCCAGCTATTGTTAAAAGAACTAAGTCACTCATAACATTTATTTGTTTTATTGACTCAAGAGTTGCTCCCAGTCCAGTTAGATTAGACTAGGCAGTGGTTCTCAACCATGACACCTTTAAGATGCTTGGATTTCAACTCTCAGAATTCCCCAGCCAGCGTGCCTTAAAGCTGCCAAGGATGGAGACCCCTGGTCTATGTAACTTAAAAATGCCAAATGTTGAAAAACACTGAGCTAGACAGACAAGTCATTGGGAAAGATAAAAGGCAGCGTCTTCTGATTCTAAATCACCAGCCAATTTTCTTACCAGTTCTCTTGCCAGTGAAAATATGCATCATTTTGCGTCTCCTGGCAGCTGGTGTACATAGCAAGAGCCCCCATATTGGAGGAACTATTCAAAGGGCACGGTGGGAGACTATTAATAACTAGAGCTTATTTTCAATTCCCCTTTCCAGGTGATATATGACTTAATCTTCCCCCATTAATTGATAACACCAGAGAAGATGCATTTATGTCCTTGTGTGAGTCATTCCTCCTGCCTCCAAATAGCTTGGAACCCTTCTTGAATAATTGGCTCAACTTCTCCAAAAATGGCGTGTTAAAGAGACAGTCCAACACAGTTCAGGAGGATGAACCAGTGGCTCAACCAGGATGCTTCCTCAAGAAGAGAAATAAGTTGCAAGATCAAATCTGGGTTAGTCCACTGTGACCAGAAGTTTAGTCTTTGGAGCTTTTGGATTCATGCTGGATCCCATCGTTGAAGAACTTCTCTCTACTGGAATACGTGTGCTTTGGGCTATTCTGTAACTTGTATTTATGTGATGCGTATTTATTCTGCGACTATGTAGGACAAACGTGGAGGAAGGTTAACCCCCAGGTTGCAAGAATACAAGGGAGTGGTCAGTTGAGGAGACCTGAACTCATTGGTAGCCTCACATTGCAATGAACAAGGGCACACATGTAATTTCACAGCTACTAAGATTGTTGGCCGAGCAGGTTCAAAGATAGCCAGGGAAATTATTGAAGCCCAGGAAACCGGCCCCTTCTCAGTTAACCGAAGTGCTGATTTACCACTCGCTTGGAGGGACATGGTGGCTCAGTGGCTAAGACGCTGAGCTTGTTGATCAGAAAGGTCCGCAATTCTAACCGTGTAACGGAGTGAGCTCCCATTATTTGTCTCATCTTCTGCCAACCTAGCAGTTGAAAGCATGTAAAAATGCAAGTAGAAAAACAAGGACTACTTTGGTGGGAAGGTAACAGCATTCCATGCACCTTTGGCATTAAGTCATGACGGCCACATGACCACGGAGACGTCTTCAGACAGCGCTGGCTCTTCAGCTTTGTAATGGAGATGAGCACTGCTGGATATGACTAGCACGTTTGTGCCAGGGGAACCTTTACCTCTATCTTTTATCAAGTACTTAGGAGCAGAGGGCTTGGCAGCACAAGGAAACAACAGCCAATTGCCAGCCATCAACATACCAATCAGCTAATAAGAAGGCACCACATCAATATAACTCGGATAGCCCAAATTCTGCAAAGAGAATTTCCCTGAAGATGGGCTCCAGCATGAGTTTGAAAGCTCAAAAGATTAAACCTTTGGTCCAGGAGACCAACCCAGATTGGATCTTACAACATCATTCATAAGTAGTATTTCTCAAGGATCCATTGTCCTTGTTTTATTTGTTCATGGATGATCTTGATTTAAAGACAGGCAGTAAACAGTGGTTATATTTGCAGGTGATACTTAGCTATTCAAGATAATAAAATTCAGAAATGATTAGGAAAAGCTCCAGAACACTCTTCAGTTTAAGCAAGGGAAGAGGGCTGCTACATGTTCATAGCAATAGCTACCAAGAATTGACTCGAACTCAATGCAGAGGAAGGATGGATAGATATGCCCCTCCAGCCTTTTATCTTAAACTTGCACCTCTTCCAGGACATTGAATACTTCAGTCCACTGCTCCAAGAGTAGGTCACAGCATACATTAATTTGACAGCTGCTTCCTTAGACAGCTAACCTTGGAACCCAATTAAAAGTGAAAGACTGAATTAGACCTGACAGCCATAAACCTGGGAATCAGCCTGGAGCACAAGTCAAAGAGCCCAGCAGATGTTTCCAGGGAAAATGGGAGAACATCTTGAACCTGTAGCTTGTAAACACCAGGCAGCTGACCATTACAGATCAATTGGCAAGAAATACTCACAAAGGAATCTGCTGTAGAGATAGACATTGCGTATCTATCTATGTATCTGTCTGCACACATTTGTCAGAAATGGTGTAGGGTCTCCCGCTTGGGGCAGGGGTTGGACTAGATGAACTACAAGGTCCCTTCCAACTCTGTTAATCTATTTTAAAAAATGTGCCGGTGCATGTATATTTTTTACAAGTTGTTACCCTGCTTTCCATTGCTATTGAAAATGCCCTACTCATCATCTTCCAGGTATTTTGCGTTTTAGTTCATTTCTTTCCTTCTTTGTAACTTTCAGTCTTCCTCTTACCCCAGAATGTTTTAGTTTTTCCTCTTGTGTTGCTCTATGGCTCCTTATCAAGGGGATAGGGGATGCAGCCATAGAAAGAACAAAAGCTTCAAGGAAAGAAAAAAGTAAAACAGAAAGCAGGAAAGAACAATTTTAATTACATTAATAAAGCAAATATACTTAGAGAAAGGAGAAATAAGAGATAAAGAATAAAAAGTGGAAAGAAAGTACATAAAAAGAAGGGAAATACATAATGAAACTACTTCTAATCTTTGTCACAACAAATATAAACAAACTTCATATTTCTTTACCCCCCCCCCCCCCCAAATGGTTACAAATCTCTCTTCTTCCCTGAACCCACCCCTTATCTATATTTATATGCAAAACATCAACTTTCCACTCCTGATATCAGCAAAAAGCCCATAAAGGTTTACCAGAGCTTTATAGAAACATGTCTTATTTTAACTCTGGTCAAACAAACCAACTCTATATTCCTTCCTTTTACTTCTAACAATCTTGCTACTTAATTCAAGGATCAAATCTGTGATAGGATTTGAACTCTCTTCAATTTTTCTTTTTCCCCACAACAAAGATTTTATCAAACTTTTTGAGACTCTATTCTAAGTACAGTCTAAGTTGTGATCCAAACTCTTAACTCTTGTAGTTGAGTAAAAAGTAAATAACCAAAAGCACTGTTGCATAAACAGGTACTCTTCGCTTTCACTTCTGTGTGTGACTAGCTTACCAACACAAATTTGCTTGTAAAACTAACCAGAACCCCTTCGACCGGAGTGTAGGATGGATGATGTTGACATATCCTCTGACAAACTACAGAGCAAAAACATTGGCTCAGACAAGGATGCCTGAAGGCACACAGAACCCAGAACAATCCCCACTCGGCTGTTCATTGCATGTGCCAATAACCTTGACAGAGAAGAAAGAGGTCATGTTTCAGTTTAATTGCTTTCCTTTTTTTAACCAATTCCCTCAAGTTTATGAAACACATTTGGGAACTTATAAATAAGTTCTTCCCTTTTAAAAAAACCTAGAAAAAAAATCACATTCTTTTCATCATAATTTTAAAATGCACACGTGCATGCATGCATGCATAAGTATTCCATGTGTATATTTGTGTGCACATCTAGTATATGTGACTGGGATATGGAAAAGCTCAGTGAATGAGGCCAGAACAATTCTTAGTAATCTGCTCCCTTCAAACTTAGTGCAGTTGTTTGCAGCTTGCAAAGCATTGCATTGCATCTACTTAGCGTCCAAAAATTTTAATTTTATTTTAATTTGTTCACTCCACACTAAGATGATAAGAGGCTGGAATTGCCTACCAAAAACTTTCATAGGAAACATTCAAGGGAAAGGGGAAAAAAAGTACATGGGAGCATGCGCCTTCAATATTTCTACATGGGACCATACTCCTTCAATTTTACCAATCATAAACCAACAATCTCCATACAAGTGATTGACAGAGAAAAGGAAGAGGGATAACAAAATAAATTATATAAATACTCTGACAATGGGAAACATCTCGTGTTAAGTATTCCCACCTGCAAACACAATACTAATATTAAGTAGGTAATCAACATTAACAAGAACAATCGAGATCAAAAGCAGCAGATAAAATGTTGCTGGAAATGTTTTTTAAAAAATGCTTTGGAACTGGATAAAGAGAACATGAAGCTTCCAGTAAAACAAATGGAATTAAAAACAAAAGTGATTAAATGATTAGGATGCAACCAAAGGAAGAGGATATTGGAAGGAATTATTTAGAAACTCGCCTAAGAAAAACAGGGTGTTTTGAACAAAGGGAACAGAAACAAATGCTGCAGATGTTAGTATTCACAAATAGAACACATATGCATGTTGTGTATGTGTAAAGTTATAAATGCTGCAATCATGTTGATAAATAGTGGAACTACCAGTATAAGTTATAAAACTGTAAAAATATAAAATCGTGTGCAAATTATCTGTACCAAAAAAACACATTGCATCTTTTCAGATATTGTTATAATTAATCTCCCTACCTACATGCCAGCTTTTCTTCATTCACTACAGAACAGTAACACGTGTCCCATTAATAGCAATGTTCCTATGAATCAGGAAAATAGTTTTGCCTAGTAAAACTAAAGTAGCTCAAAACCAACATGCACACTTTTATGAGACTTTCCATGTTGTTATACCTGCTATTTCCCATAGCATCCTTTTGGACCTCAAAATTCTCTCCCCTGCCTTTTCAACTTGTTTAACTTCATATTTAATAGAAGTATTCACATATGCAACAAAATGCAAAAGAAAACAACTTTTTAGTCTTGCTTGCAAACACTCATGCAAGCTTATTTGGATGCCACAGTGCCCAGTAAAATTGGCTGTTTTGTTTTTTTTTAAAAGAAAGGAGCATTACATTTCACCTTGAGAAAAGTAGCACTGTTAGAAACCACTCAGGCTGATAGAGTGGCTGGCTGGATTACCAGAGGTGTTTTGGCATTAAAAACTCATTAACCTTGACTCAGCCAGTCTGCAGAGCTTATTCCTAGAAATCATCCGCAGGTACAAATGTGCTAATTAAAAAATAAAGTTGCTATCTCCCCAACTATATGTAAATCTCAATGAAGTTCTTTTTACTTGAACATCTTAATTCGTCTCTATGTAGTGTAAAACAAAGCCAAAAAAAAAAAAGATTTAGGGTTTTGATGATTAGACAGGATAGATTATAGGTTTCCTTTTGGTAAATTTCATCAGATGTTCTGGTCCCAAGATTTAAAGGTCCATCTGTCAAAAGGAGAACCTTGTAGTCCCATAGCTAACCTCTTCGAGGGAGATGGGCAGTTCAGAAATATGAAATATATGTATATGTCTTGTATAAATAAATGATCTGGCAATCAGAACTGTTTGGAATGCTGTTGCTTTCACTAGTATATAAAGGTATACTTATATACTATGTCTAGTTTATAAGGGGATGTGGTGGCTCACTGGTTAAGACACCAAGCTTGTCGATCAGAAAAGTTGCCAGTTTGGTGGTTTGAATCCCTAGCGCCGTGTAATAGAGTGAGCTCCCATTACTTATCCCAGCTTCTGCCAACCTAGCAGTTTGAAAGCGCCTAAAAAATGCAAGTAAAAAAATAGGGACCACTTCGGTGGGAAGGTAACAGCGTTCTGTGCACCTTCAGTGTTTAGTTATGCCGGCCACATGACCATGGAGACATACATCTTCAGACCGCGCTGGCTCTTCGGCTTTGTAACGGAGATGAGCACCACCCCCTAGAGCCGGAAATGACTAGCATGGATGTGCGAGGGGAACCTTTACCTTTACCTTTAGTTTATAAAATGAGAGCAAACCCCACTCCTTTTAGCACTGGTGAAGTTACCTAGCTGGGTAATGAAACATCTGCAAGAAAAAAACACTAAAGATCCCTTTATTTAAATCCCCAAGCTACAAATATTCTCTTCTATCTGTAGAAAAACTCCCCTTGACCACAGAGGTCAGCAAAAAAACAGGCAGATTTGTAGCTCTTTTCTAACATCTAGTGGTCATGTCGAGGTTTGCAGACCAGGTATGGTCAACCTAATCTGGATTATTAAAAGTTCTATTTATTTGGGTCCAATGCTTTGGCTTTGTTTCCATTTTCCTTTCAGTTCTTCCAAATGCATCTGTTTCTCTTTTATGTTCAAGTTCAAAAGATACTCTGTTATTGCTCTTTATACTGTAAATGCCAACCATGGCTTCCCATAAATGCCACAGCCTGTGGCCCCTTTACCATTCTCTAGTACATAGATCACCACACTGTAACTGAGACACTTCAGACATCCTAATACAGTGTTCTCAAACTTGGCAACTTTGAGATGTATAGACTTCAATTCCCCAGCCAGCATAAAAATATTGCTTTAATATAAGCCTCTGTAAGCTTTCTAATCTGAGACTGCATAAAGAAGGAGAAACATTATAGGACTATCAGCAGAAATATCTGGTCAAAATACCATGCCTCCTTTGCTCACTGTTGCCAGAAGATAACTTGGGCAGAACCCTAATCTATGTGCATGGCATTTATTCTATTTCAGGATATTAAGATGAAAAAACTTGTGACTGTTGGATTCACAGTAATCGCAAATCAATCGGATATTTCATCTCTGCCAGCCTGGTTTTTCCAATAAGGAATATTTAGCTACTACAGTGATATCTTGATACTCAACTGCTTTGAAACCCATCGGATTTGATACTCAACACATTTTGATGCGAAAATTTTGTCTGGATACTCATCATTTGTTTTGGTACTCAACACACAAGCTAGCATTTGTTGGTGTCGGCTGCCTTGTAACACTACATTATTCTTTATGGAAAAATTTGTTTGGTACTCATTGTTTTTAGTACTCACCGTGCTTCCTGGAACCCAATTAATGTTGAGTACTGAGGTACCACTGTATAATTCTCCAGTTCTGACTCTCAACTTTTTAAACATCTCTCTAACACAACCACCGTTGTACCTTTGGGAACTGTTCTAGCACAGGCACTCTAGAAATATCGGAGGATGCCTGACCTCAATAGATTTCTTGGAAATTTGAGCTGTCCCAAATCCCTCAATGACGCAAGTGAAAATCACACGCGAGTGGTCAGAATTTCACTCCCCTTACCCAATTTTTTACACTCTATTATAGGCATTCAAATTCTCACATAGGAACTTCTGAATGGAACTTTAATTCAGGCTACGGATGGCACCATTCCCACTGCACTTGTTGAGAAGGAAAATCAGGGATTGTTATTTAACCACCAGTTGACATTAAAAGCATCATAAAGACCATCAACCTGATTTATAGCTTGGGAAAAATTCCAGGGGAGTTTCCAGCAATTCATTGAAATGGGCTCAGTGTTAGAGTGGCTTAGGACCTTGGCTGGTTCCCCAGAAAGAGTTTTGGAGCAGAAACCGAAGCTGTCAGCTGGAGCTTTCCACCTGGGCTTCCACTCCATTAAACCTAGATGCTGCAAAGGAACACACAGGGAGTCCTCAACTTACAACAGTTCATTGTTCGAAGTTACAACAGCACTGGAAAAAAATGACTTATGATCGTTTTTCACACTTATGACCATTGCAGCATTCCCATTGTCATGTGATCCAAATTCAGAAGCTTGGCAATTGATTCCTATTTATGATGGTTGCAGTCTCCCTGGGTCCTTCATTAACATCAAATCACAACTTTTTGCAGAGAGAGTGGGGTGGGGGAAAGGAGGGAGGAAGAGAGAGAGAGAGAGAGAGAGAGAGCACCTCGGTGGTGCAGCATTTAGAGTGCAGTACTGCAAGCTACTCCTACTGCAATTTGGCAGATCGAATCCCACCAGGCTCAAGGTTGACTAAGCCTCCTGTTGTGTTGGCAGATCGGTCCCAAGAAGAGACGCGAGGCGAGTGACTTTTAAAAGCTCTTTATTAGTTAGGTAGATCTGCTTGCTTGGCTCGGATCGGCAGCGGCTTATATTGGTCTCGCACAGGGTGCTGCAGCCAATGACAGCCGTTCAAATCTCCCACGATCGGCTCGGCCAATCGCGGTGGCTTCATAACGGCCAATCAGTGCCGCACACTCGACCAATCAGGTTGCTGTGCGTCTCAGCCAATCCGAACGCAGGTTTACAAGAATGCAAATACAGAACACCCCTCCCCTCTTGGTTCAGTCCTACGTAACGTAGTCCCGTAAGTAGGCGGGGCTCTGTATTTGTCTACTGGACCTGCGCAGGTTAGTTGTTCCTTGGTCTCCGGCCGGTTCGGTCAGGTTCTGTGTTGCTCTCCGCCTAATCGATGGAACCGCTTGGAAGGGTGAGTCGGGCCTTTCGCCGCAGCTCCCTCCCGGTCTACCCAGGCTGGTTGAGCTGCAGGCTTCGTTGTTCCCGCCTGGTCTTTCCGGGCTGGTGGAACTGGCTTGGCTGTTCCTTCCAGGTGAGGCTTCGGGCTGGTCGTCTGTCTCTGGTGAGTATTGCTGGTTTCTTTCTTGTTGGGTTTGTTTGTTTTGCGTTGCGGGGTTTTCTTCTCTTTCTTGGGTGCTGTTTGGGTTTCCCCTTCTTCCCCCTCTGGTTTCTGTGTCGGTTGTATTTCCCGTGTTGGTTCTCGATCTTAGCTGATCGATGTGTCTTTTCCATGCTCATCCGTCGGTTGTTTGCAGCCGGTACGAGCGGGGACCTGTTACCTGGGTTATAGTTGCTGGTACCCAGAGTGGGTCCCCTGTGAAGTTCTTGGCGTATACTGTGTCGCCCGGTGTGAACGTTCGGTGCTTGCTGGATGAGTCGGGGGGTTTCTTGGGGTTGTATGTGGGGTGCAGCCTGTCTAGTGGGGACCTTAATTTCCTCCCCATTAATAGTTCTGCTGGGCTTTTGTTGGTTGTCGTGTTTGGAGTTATATGTTGTATAAATAGCATTTTATTTATCTTTTCTTGTATTTCCCCGGTTTCAATTTTTTGGATTGTTTTTTTGGTAAATTGTACCATTTGTTCCACCCTCCCATTCGCCGCCGGATGTGCTGGCGCTGTCAGCGCATGCCGTATTCCCCGTTCCGCTAGGAATTTTTTGAACGGTAGCGCAGTAAATTGGGGCCCGTTGTCAGATACAATTACATCTGGGAGGCCGTGGGTTGAGAATAGTTTGTTGAGTTCTCTGATAACGGCCTCTGTGGTAGTCGTTTTCATGTTGCTTACCTCCAACCAATTGGAGTAAGCGTCTACCGTTATCAGGAACGTGTGTCCCTTTGTGGGCCCGGCGAAGTCTATGTGAATCCTGGACCATGGCCCTCTGGGGGTTTCCCATTCCAGGATTGGGGCGGCGGGAGGGCTTGGCCTGGATTCTTGGCATTGCCTGTAAGATGCCACCCAGGCTTCAATTTCCTTGTCCATCCCTGGCCACCAAGCATAACTTCTGGCCAGGGCTTTTGTTCTAACAATGCCCGGGTGCCCTTCGTGTAACATGTCCAAAACCCTTTTCCATAGTTTTTCTGGGATAACCACCCTGTCCCCCCAAAGTAAGCAACCTTTTTGTGTAAAGAGTTCTGTTTGCCGGCTTCAGAAAGTCCTGACTTGTTTGTCGTCGTCTTTTTCCGGCCACCCTTTCTCCACCCAGTTTAAAACCCGCGCCAGACATTTGTCTTTATTGGTTTCCCGGGCAATGTCTGACGCGGTTAGGGGGAGATTGGGTAATGTCTTTATGCTCAGGGTGTACGTGGTGGGTGCTGGGTCAGCGTCCATGTCGGGCAATGGAATGCAGCTCAAGGCGTCTGCGTGTGAGATTGTCTTACCGGGCTGATGGGTGAGCCTGTAGGCGGCAAGGAATTCGGACCACCTTGTCATTCTCGGGGATAGAATGTTCGGGGTGGCTCTGTCCCCCGCCAGAATCCCGAGCAGCAGCTTGTGATCGGTGATGACGGTGAAGGTTCTGCCGTAAAGGTACTCGTGGAACTTCTTTACGGCGGCAACGATTGCCAGGGCCTCCTTATCCAGCTGGCTGTAATTACTTTCCGGTTTTGAGAGGGTTCTTGAGAAAAAGGCGATGGGCACCTCTTTTCCGTTGGGGAGCGTGTGGCTGAGGATGGCCCCGATGCCGAAGGGGGATGCGTCGCAAGTGACTGCTAGTGGTAGGGTCTCGCTGTATTGGATGAGAACAGCGTCTGATGTGAGTAGGTCTTTAGTCCGGTTGAATGCGTTTTCCTCTCGCCTTCCCCAGTTCCAGGTGGCTGTCTTGTCCAACAGCCTATGCAACGGTTCCACTGCGGTCGCTTTTTGGGGCAGGAAAACATTATAGAAATTAATCAGTCCCAGAAACGCCTGTAGTTCGGTTTTATTTCTCGGTCTGGGGGCTTCCTTGATGGCCCTGACTTTTTTTTTCGTTGGGTGGATCCCGTGCTGGTCTAGGAGGTACCCTAGGAATTCGACTCTCTTGGTGCACAGCTGGCATTTCTCTTTCTTGACTTTTAACCCCGAGTCTTTGAATTTTTGAAGCACCTCCCTCAGACGGCTCTCCAATTGTTTTTGGTTGGCCGCTGACACCAGCACGTCGTCAAAATAGGGCACTACCCCCTTGATGCCTTGGAGCAGCCTCTCCATCAGGCTCTGGAAGACCCCCAGGGCTACGCTGACTCCGAATTGGAGCCTCTTGCAGCGGAAGGCTCCACGGTGGGTGACTATGGTTTGCGCCTCTGCAGTTTCCGCGTCAACCGGCAATTGTTGGTAGGCTTGCGCCAGGTCGAGTTTCGCAAAAACCTTGCCTTCCCCCAGTGAGTGCAGAAGGTGCTGTACTACTGGGACGGGATAGGCGCTCTGTTGCAGGGCGCGGTTGAGGGTGGCCTTGTAGTCACCACAAATTCTCACCGACCCATCTGGCTTTACCAGGGTGACTATGGGGGTCTCCCACCTGGCATGGTCTGTTGGCTCGAGTACCCCTTGCTCGATGAGCTTGTTTAACTGCTCGTCGATCTTAGGTTTGAGCACGAAGGGTACTCGCCGGGGTTTAAGGTGGATTGGGGCAATGTTAGGGTCTAGGTTGAAGGATATCGGGGCCCCTCGGTACTTGCCTAGGCTGCCGTCGAAGACCTCTTGGAAATCTCTTGCGAGCTGCTCCTCCCAGTCCGTGTCGGTGATGTGGTTGGTGCCTGTCACCTCTATTCCTAATGGTGCGAACCATTGTAGTCCCAAAAGGCTAGTGCGGTCCTTGTCCACGATGGTGAGGGGAAGTATTTCGGTGCGCCCCTTGAATGTAATTTTAAAGTGTCCAATTCCGACTATGGGGATGCGGTTCCCTTGGTAGTCCTTGAGGATGAGCTTCTGGCTTTCCAGTTTGTGTCTGTGGATGGTGGGCACCAGGCACTTGATTTCCTGCCAAGCGACCATGGAGAGGTAGGATCCGGAATCCACCTCCATTTTGCATGGTCGGTCTTCGATGCCCACCTCCACGTGTACCTTTCGGGCGTCCCAGTTTGAAGAGTGGCCGATAACAACCGTTTGGTGGGTCTCTTCTCGTTGTCAAGCCTCATTGAGTCGTCTGTTTCTTCCTTCCCGGCTCCATCGACTCTCAGCGTGCCGGTCTTTGTTTCTGGGGGAGGTGCCGTCTTGTCTCCGGGGGCTGCTGTCTCGACGCCGGGGAGTCTGGTTCCGCTTGAACCGGCACACTCTGGTGATGTGACCCCGCTTGTCGCAGTGTCGGCAGATTGCGTCGAGGAACCGGCATTCTGCCCATGGATGGTCACCCCCACACCCAGCGCACTGGAATCCCGACTTATGACCTCGTCGCTCGCGCCGGTCCTGTTCCGCCTGGAGCCGGTGGATGTCTTCCTCGTCGTCCTCGGTGTCGGTGAGGGAGTCAAGGTCGGCATGATGTGTGGTGGTGGTTGCTCGGCGACTGGCTTCGGCATGCTTCTCGGGGGCTGAGGCTGCTTCAGTTGTCGCGGGCCGGTCCACTGTGCTCGCTTGCCGCATCCGGGCCGCCGATTTCCTGGTCGCCTCCGCTGCAGTTGCCTCGGTGAGGGCATCAGTGAGGGATATGTCGCCCCTCGCCATTAGTCGGCTTTGCAGGATGGGGTCTTTGAGTCCTAGGACGACACGGTCTCGCAGGGCTTCATCCATGTCAGTGAACCCACACATGCCCCCGAGGTCTCGTAGATCAGCCACGAAGTCGCTGATACTCTCACCCTCCTTCTGATCCCTCTGGTAGAAGTCGTGCCGGCGGATGAGGGTGGGCACAGCGGGCGCCTACTGGCTTCGCAACAGTGGCTCGAGGTCGGCCCAGTCCATCACTTTCACATCGAGGGGCTTGGCGAGGGCTTTCGCCATCTTAAACACTGCGGGCCCGCAGTGAGGCAGGAACACGGCTCTTTTTTTCTGTCCATTTGCGTCCTTTAGGTTGCTGCTTTCTAGAAACATGAGGAATCTATCGATGTAAGATTCCCAGTCCTCGGCAGCCTGGTTGAAAGGTGCGGGTGGCGCGGTGCTGCTGGCCATGATGTCGGTCGCTGGGCCACGGTGCCACGTGCAGGGTGGGTCTTTGTTCAGAATCCCACCTTCGTCGCCAGTGTTGTGTTGGCAGATCGGTCCCAAGAAGAGATGTGAGGCGAGTGACTTTTAAAAGCTCTTTATTAGTTAGGTAGATCTGCTTGCTTGGCTCGGATCGGCAGCAGCTTATATTGGTCTCGCACAGGGTGCTGCGGCCAATGGCAGCCATTTGAATCTCCCGCGATCGGCTCGGCCAATCGCGGTGGCTTCGTAACGGCCAATCAGTGCCGCGCACTCGACCAATCAGGTTGCTGTGCGTCTCAGCCAATCCGAACGCAGGTTTACAAGAATGCAAATACAGAACACCTCCCATTCTTCCAAGGAGGGTAAAATGAGGACCCCAATTAATGGGGGCCATACGCTGACTCTGTAAACTGCTTAGAGAGGGCTGGAAAGCACTATAAAGCTGTATATAAGTCTATATGTCCACGTTTGAAATCAGGAGTCCAAGGTTTATTTCTGACCCCACTGAGAGGTACAGACTCAGTTGTAAACATTAAGAAGGAACTGCACGACTCCCAAGCTTGTTTTAAAAGCATTCACTCTATTAATTTAAACCTAATGAACAGACATTAGCTATGTTAAATCTCATCAACTGTCAACCTCAACCTGATGCAGCATGTTAGTTGCAAAAAAGAATTTGCAAGGGATGGAGATAAGTGGGAAAGGAAAAAGGAAAGGGAAGGACAGGGAAAAGGAGAAAGGAAGGGAAAAGGAAAGGGAAGAGAAGGGGAAAGGAAAGGAAAGGCATGGAGGAGAGAGAGAGAGAGGAGAGGGAAGGAAAGGAAAGAAAAAGGGAAGGAGAAGGGAAGTGGAAAGGGAAGGGAAGAGAAAAAGGAAAAAGGGAGGAAAGGAGAGAGGAGAAGATGGAGTTGTAGGGAACCATGGCCATGGTTATAATAACCCTCTGAAACATTTTCTCCATTTCTGTATAGCTTGTGCAAAACAGGCCCAATGCAGAGTTCTTCTCTGAGACAGATGGGCTGTCTTATATTTGATAAATAAAATAAATAAATTTTCATCATATCAGATACCAAACCGTTCGGTCAGCTATCAGTTGCTTTGAAAGCTGCAACTCCAACTTTTCTCTACACATTCTCAGTGTGGCTTCAAGTACAAATATCTAAGGGGCTATTTTTTATGTGGTAGGAGAAATGCTTTGGAAAGATGCAGTGTAATCCTGCATCCTAGGTCACAGAGATAATTCCAATTGGAGGGAATGTAGTTTGTGTTAAGTTTGGAGAATAAGGAGACCAGACATCTGACCAGTGACTTCAACTCTTTAATAATAACAGGAATCAGAATGGAACAGAGCAAAGCTATGGGCAGCAGTAACCCTTTTATAGGGTTAGCTGCTACCTTATTAACCAATGAACTTGCAACAGGTTCAAACTACTAACCAATAAGAAGTATTCCCAAAGTGGCCAATCAGGGTCTAGTTCTGGCCCAATCCCAAGTTGTTGTACAAGGACCAATCAAGTCTGCAGGTTTTCAACCCCTGATTTGCATTTAGAATATCAACTTTTATTGATTCACAACACCCCTCCCCCTTGGGTTCCGTTTGAGGGAGCTGTAATAAAATCCTCAAGATAGGCAGGCCGTTTGGTCTGCCTGGATGATTTCGAGGCTCCACGGGTTTTGTCTAATGTCCGGTTCCGGTGGAGCGTTTGGATGACCTTTATTAAATTCTATTTCGCTGCACGGCGATTCCGTGCTGCATTCGCTGTGGTTGTCTCTGCTACTCCGTGTTTCTTCGGGGTTTAGCAGTTCAGTTTCCCCCGTATTAAAGTTCCCTGGAAAAGTCAACTCCCTTCCCGCTTCACGCTCCGGTGTTTCGCTGGGCTGTAGGGCCTCCGTTGGCCCGCTACTAATTGTATCAAAGTCACCCTCCTCAATGCTTCCTCCCCCTTGAGTTGGAGAAACCGGGGGGCCATGACTGCTGGGTGGTAATCTCGACCGGAGCTGGTCTATGTGGCGTTTCCACACCCTCCCATCGTCTGTAAGCAGGCGGTAAGATCTAGGCCCAGTGAGGTGGGTAACGGTTGCGGGTATCCATAGCGGGTCGCCGGAAAAGTTTTTGGCAAAGATTAAATCGCCTACCTTAAATTCCCGGCATTTGCTGCTGGAACCGAAAGGCTTTTCTGGTGCGAAAGCGGGGTGGAGCCGGTCAAGGTGCGATCGGAGTTTCCTCCCCATAAGAAGTTCAGCGGGCATTTTGTTGGTCACGCTGTGAGGCGTGATGTGTTGCAACAAGAGAATTCGATTGATTTTCTCGTCGATGTTGCCAAATTCCATTTTGTGAAGGGTCTTTTTTATGAATTGTACCATGCGTTCTGCACGTCCATTCACCGCAGGGTGCGCGGGCGAGGTTAACGCATGGCGGATGCCCCGATCGGCAAGATATTGCTCAAAGGGCAATGCAGTGAACTGAGGGCCGTTGTCCGAGACAAACACGTCCGGAAACCCGTGTGTGGCAAATAGTCTGTTTAATTTATTAATAACTGAGTCTGTTGTAGTTGTGTGCATTCGATGAATCTCGAGCCAGTTAGAATAGGCGTCGACAGTAATCAGGAAAGTGTGCCCTTTGGTAGGCCCCGCAAAGTCAATATGAATACGGGACCATGGTCCCCTCGGCGTTTCCCATTCGGTTGGGCTTGCTTTAGGTGGGGCGTTGCTGGCGTCCTGGCAACGTTGGCAAGTAGCGACCCAGGCCTCGATTCTTTTGTCGATTCCCGGCCACCAAGCGTAGCTGCGTGTGAGTGATTTCATCCGCACAATACCCGGATGTCCCTCATGCAATACCGCCAAAACAGTCTGTTGCAATTTGTCAGGGATTACGACTCGATCGCCCCACAAGATACAGCCTTTTTGGGAAAACAGCTCGGTTTGGCGGGCTTTGAAAGGCGCCCATTCAGGTGCTATTTGGTCCGTCGGCCACCCCCGTTCAACCCAGCGGAGTATGTGTCGCAGAACTGGGTCGCGTTTCGTTTCAAAAGCAATGTCTCTAGCCGTCAAGGGTGGTGCCTGTAGAGCTTCGATCTGGAGCGTTGAGATGGTTGGGGCTGGATCCACAACAGAGTCTGGAAGCGGTGTTCTGCTCAATGCATCAGCGTGGAGAATCGATTTCCCCGGGCGGTGTTGCAAGGTGTAGTTGTAGGCCGCCAAGAATTCGGACCATCGGGTCATTCTGGGGGACAATATATACGGGGTTGGTTTATTACCCGCAATGATCCCCAGTAGCGGTTTATGATCAGTGATTATTGTAAATGCACGGCCATAAACATATTCATGAAATCTTTTAACTGCAGCAACAATAGCTAAAGCTTCTTTGTCCAGCTGACTATAATTTCGTTCAGCTTTAGCTAAGGTTCGTGAAAAAAACGCGATGGGGGCTTCCGCTCCGTTTGGTAACACGTGGGCCAGGATTGCCCCAACCCCAAAAGGCGACGCGTCACACGTGATAGTGAGCGGCAGAGTCTCGTTGTACTGCATAAGTACTGAATCCGAAGTTAGCAATTTCTTTACTTGTTGGAAAGCATGTTGTTCCCGTTGCCCCCAAACCCACGTTGCTTTTTTGTCTAATAGTCTATGCAATGGTTCAGCTACTGTTGCTTTGTGGGGTAAAAAAACATTATAGAAATTGATAAGTCCAAGGAATGCCTGTAGGTCTGCCTTGTTCCTTGGAGTGGGTGCCTTTTTAATTGCTCGTAATTTGTCTTCGGTGGGATGAATTCCTTGGCTGTCCAGGAGATATCCCAAAAATTCTACTCTTTCGGTACATAACTGGCATTTATCCTTTTTTACTCTGAGGCCTGCATTCTGGAATCTTCGTAAAACCTCTCTGAGTCTTTTTTCTAGAATGTCTCTGTTAGGGGCGGCGATGAGTACATCGTCGAAATATGGGACAATGCCTTTTATCCCCTGTAACAACCTTTCCATTAAACTCTGGAAGATTCCAGGGGCGACGCTTACCCCGAATTGGAGCCGGTTGCATTTAAATGCGCCCCTATGTGTTACGATCGTTTGTGCCTCAGCTGTGGTTGGGTCTACCGGCAATTGTTGATACGCCTGGGCTAGATCTAGTTTGGCGAAAACTTTCCCGCCGCCCAGGGAATGGAGCAAATGTTGTACTACCGGTACTGGATAAGCACTTTGCTGTAGTGCATGGTTTAATGTAGCCCGGTAGTCTCCGCAAATTCTTAAGGACCCATCAGGCTTGATAGGCGTCACTATTGGGGTTTCCCAACGGGCGTGGTCGGTGGGTTCCAGTACGCCCTGCGCTATTAGCTTATCGAGTTGTTCGTCGATTTTAGGCTTCAAGGCGAACGGCACCCGACGCGGTTTAAGGCGAATGGGTGCTATCTCAGGGTTCAAGTTAAACGAGATTGGGGTCCCCTTATACTTGCCTAGTCCGTTCGCGAAAACGTCTTGGAATTCTTGCACGAGGTCTTCCTCCCAATCGACGCTTTCGGCCTTGTGGACTCCGGCTACAGTGATTCCGAGCGGCCCGAACCATTGAAGGCCTAGAAGACTAGGCCTGTCTCGATCCACAACAGTCAGTGGTAGTGCGACGGTGCGGTCCTTGAATGAGACCTGGAATCTGCGGGACCCGATAACGGGAATTCTGTTTCCCTGATAATCTTTGATTATAACCCTTTGAGGGTTAAGGTCTTGGCGGCGGATCGCGGGAATGAGCTGTTGGAGCGTTTTCCATGACACCATCGAGAGGGAAGATCCCAAGTCTACCTCCATCACGCAAGGTTTGTTTTCGATGGCGACCTTCACTCGGATTTTCCCAGCATCAAGGGATGTAGCGTGGCCTATGGTGATTGTTTGGTGGGTCTCTTCCCGCCGGGTTTCTTCGCGCCTGGTGGAAGTGGTGGATGGTTTGTTTCTGTAGGAGTGGTTCACTTTTTCTCGGTGTGTGCCGAAGAATCCTGAAGACTGGCATTCGGCCTGTCGGGGTTTGGAATTCTGTTTGCTTCTGCAAACCTTTGCGATGTGACCTCGTCTCCCGCAATGGCGGCAGAGTGTGTCAAGGAATTTGCAGCCGGCTCGTGGGTGATTGGCTCCACAGCCGGCGCACGGTCGAAATGAGTGTTGTGTGGACTGGTCTCTCTCTGTTCGAAGTCGGTTGACCTCTTCCTCATCGCTGTCGGACGGGGACTCTAGGTCTTCGTGGTGAGTTGATACCGGGTGTCTCTCCGAGCGAGGCGAGGTATCCTTTGCGAGTTTACGTAGCGGAGCGTTGGTGCGGCGCATTTGGGCTGCCGACTTCTTGGTTGCCTCCGCTGCCGAGGCTTCCTTAAGGGCGTCGGTGAGGCTGATGTCCCCCTTGGCCATAATTTTACTCTGGATCGTGCTGTCTTCTAGGCCCAGAACCAGGCGGTCCCGGAGGGCTTCTTCTAGGTCTGCAAATCCGCAGAGGCCTCCTAGGTTCCGGAGGTCCGCGATGTAATTGGCAAGGCTTTCGCCCTTCCGTTGGTCCCTCTGGTAATATTCGTGTCTTCTTACTAGGGTTGGCACGGAAGGCGCGTAGTGAGCCCTTAGTAGCGGCTCGAGGACGTCCCAGTCCATTTCTTTTACCTCTGCTGGCTTGGCAAGTGATTTTGCCATCTTAAACACGGTTGGCCCGCAGTGAGTTAGAAAGATAGCTCTTTTTTTGCCAGTTGTTGCATCTTTCAAATTGTTGGTTTCCAGAAACATCTGGAACCGATCCATGTAGGCCTCCCAGTCTTCGGTTTCTGGGTTGAATGGAGCGGGTGGTACGGCACCGCTGGCCATGTTGCCGTTGATGGTGCGTGTTCGACCACGTGCTCTGTAGGTTGCTCTGTAGGTTTAGTCAGCTCTTCGGTCTCCGTATCCCATCCTCGTCGCCAGTGTTAAGTTTGGAGAATAAGGAGACCAGACATCTGACCAGTGACTTCAACTCTTTAATAATAACAGGGATCAAAATGGAACAGAGCAAAGCTATGGGCAGCCGTAACCCTTTTATAGGGTTAGCTGCTACCTTATTAACCAATGAACTTGCAACAGGTTCAAACTACTAACCAATAAGAAGTATTCCCAAAGTGGCCAATCAGGGTCTAGTTCTGGCCCAATCCCAAGTTGTTGTACAAGGACCAATCAAGTCTGCAGGTTTTCAACCCCTGATTTGCATTTAGAATATCAACTTTTATTGATTCACAACAGTTTGAATTTTAAATTAAATAACTTACCTCACACAGAGAGAAGAGACAGAGAGATAGACAGACAGAGAGCAATTATAAACCAATTTTGAAGTGCGCGTTTTTAAAACAAAAACGCATAAAGAAATAGTTATGTCCAAGAATGCATGTTTATTAGATAGGAAGGAAAGGGGGGAAATGGAAGGATTCAATTAGCATATTTTTGGACAAAAAAAAATAATCCCCAGATTTGATCATTTTGACCCGTCATAAAATCTTATCACATATTTCCAGAAAAGGCCCATCTTTGCCAAGTGTTCCTTTTGCAGGCTACTGATTTGTAAAAGTCCACTTTGAAACTGTTCTATCAATATTTTTACTCCAGTTTAAAAAAAAGCAATAACCCAAAACCTCCAGTTAAACATCCAGGGAAGCTCTGATGTCTTGCAGCAAGAGAACTGCCATGAATTAAATGAGGTATATAAAAACTGATGTGGCTTTCCAAATGACATCATTAACCAAAGGAACTGACTCAGAGAACTATACAAAAAAGGAAAAGAAAATATATAAAAGGAGCTGCAGCCAAATGAAAGGATTCCCTACTGCTTAATAAAGAATGCCATTTCTTTTCTGAAAAAAGGCAATTTGTTTTTAAGGGGTGAAATTATAGCTCCCACATATTGTGGTCTGGGTATTTGAAGTCATTTGGCTGCTTTTTCTATCACTTCATAATCAGAAAAACAAGAGATGTCTTTTTTTTTTTAAATCAAAGTTGGATATTCACAGCTACTGCAAGATGAGTTGAGATGTTTAATGGACCTGAAACGGAAATTAGAAGCTGCTTCACGGGTGTAAAATTGAAAGGGTGGCTGGTAATTAAGCAACTCTGATAAAACTCGAGAGACATTAAAACTTGGATGGGATGTGGAAGTGCACTATGCAACAAAGAAATTGCCTGCAATGAAGAGGGAAATAGCCTCTCCACTTTTGGAGAGGGTGATCTTCAATTTGCACGATTGGAAATCCAGCAGGATGGCTCTTAAAAATCTGAATCAAAACCTCCATTTCTCTTTGCAAGAGAAATGTGGCATAGCACAGACTCTGTGAAAAGCAACCCATTAGATTCATTTTTAACAAACCATGGTTAACAACGCCGGTGCTTTAGCGTCTGCATGTGAATCTAAGTCAGTTATCTTTACAAAAGATTTGACATAAAACAGTGTCATTGCAGGAACCCATATTTAAAGGGAAATAAAAGGAAAGCAACATCCAGCCTAAGAGGGTGTATCTGTGATGCTATGCCTATTTCTAAAAATCGGTTTTCCTGAATCTTGGTGAAGCTGCCCTACTCCAGGAACTGAACAACAAAGCCCAAATCCAGGGTAAGTCTCATAAGAAATGCTCAGATCACAACAGCTTCTGTAAGATTTGACTCTCTCCGTAACAGCCTTTCCAAACCTGTTTTCCTAAACTATAACTTGCAATGTAATCAAGATGCCTTTTCATATTATTAAGGGGGGGGGGGAATTCTCCACTTTTTATATCTTGGATTCTGACTGCTCCTTTGGAATGTAAGCACTGCTTCAATAATAGTTATTTCTAATATTCTTTGTGAATGCTACCTCAAAGCTAGAATGTTTCCAATGATAGTTTTTTTGGGTATATTGTTTTGTCTATTGTTAGTGACTTTTAAATATTCATAACCAGGGAAAGCTGACTTATCAGGGAAATATTTGTAGCTCAGGGTTGAAATGAGGGGGGCCTTGGTGTTTTCTGAGCTGGGATTGTTTTCTTGCAGATGTTTTATTACCCAGACTAGGTGCTAGTGAATCTAGCACAGAATTTGGGTAATGAAACATCTGCAATAAAACAACCAAGTTCAGAGAACACCAAGTCTCACTTACAATGGTCCACTTTTTCAGTCCAACTAATTCTGCTTTGATAATACTGATTTCCAGAAGACTTCTAAGATTTTTGGGTTGGGATTTCACCCCCAGCCCTGTTTAACGTAGATATGCAGGAATTGAACTGGAATTCTCTGCAGAGAAAGTTACATTCTGGTCACTGAATTAGAGCCTTCTCTGTGTGTGAGCATAATCAGAAACCTAGGGATGGTCTAGGAAAATAATTAATTCGACAGCAATGACTCAATATTTTAAAAAAACCTCATCCCCTCCAGAAAGATATTCTTGCCTTTTAATCTATCTGTACTCTTCCAAATTACATGAAAGGAAATGTGCTTTTGAAATTTCTTTCAAAGGAGAAGAGAATTTCTGATTCAAATCACATGAATTGGGTAGAACGTTCTTGCATTTGGCAACAGAGTTCATTTGGCTACACAATCTTGTTTTTGCTGCCTGCTTGCCTTCCAGGCACCCAGATTGTTGGGGGCAATACACTGATGTTGTAAACCACTTAGAGAATGCTGTAAAGCACTATGAAGTGGTATATAAGTCTAAGTGCTATTGCTATATTGCTTTTTTATGCACAATGATTTCATTGTGGTGTATTGTTTTTCTTATTTGATTGCAATTTGACTTAGTGCTATTTTGGTCATGGAAAGATAGAAGATAAATGCTTCTAATAAATACATGCCTAACCTGTTTTCTTCTGGTGAGGATTCCAGAATCTGCTCTCAGCAATAAAAGAGCACATTAATTATCCAATTATTGCAAGATGGCAATCTAACATCTATTAAAAAAACAGAACAATGAACTGCACATGTCGTTTTGATTAATTATGTCTTACCCAATTCCAAAAACAGTTTGCCACACATTTATTACTATTTCATATTCTCTCTTTTGGGGGAAATTGTAGGTGAAACAGTTTTTAAAAGCAGGATGAAGGAACTGGGCCACTAAAACATTTTTGAAATGTTGACTGAAACAGGAATGATTTTAATTTCATCTTGAAAAAAATAATTCCAGATATATGAAGTCACCGCTGAAAAAGATCTGTCATTGGTACCCACCAATCTGATGAATTTTAATGAAGCATTGCTGGCTAATTCTGCCCATTGCCAACAGTTTGATCCTGACGGGTTCAAGGTTGACTCAGCCTTCCATCCTTCCGAGGTCAGTAAAATGAGGACCCAGACTGTTGGGATAAGATGCTGGCTCTGTAAACTGCTTAGAGAGGGCTGTAAAGCACTGTGAAGCGGTATATAAGTCTAAGTGCTATTGCTAAGTGGGAAGGAAGGAAGGAAGGAAGGAAGGAAGGAAGGAAGGAAGGAAGGAAGGAAGGAAGGAAGGAAGGAAGGAAGGAAGGAAGGAAGGAGGGAGGGAGGGAGGGAAGGAGAAGGAAAGAAGGAAGAGCCATGGTGGCGCAGTGGTTACAATGCATTGCAGGCTGCCGACTGCCAGCAGTTCGATCCTGACCGGCTCAAGGTTGGCTCAGCCTTCCCTCCTTCCGAGGTTGGTAAAATGAGGACTCAGATTGTTGGGGGCAAATAGGCTGTAAACTGCTTAGAGAGGGCTGTAAAGCATTATGAAGCGGTATATAAGTGCTATTGCTATTAATACTGGGTTAGATAAACTTGCATTCTAAAAAAAAAAGAATTCTAAAGATGGTGCCTGGATTGTTTATTGCCACTTCCTGCAGGTAAAAAAATCATGGTAGCAGCAGGAATCAACCCTGATGTGGAAAGACACAAACAATGGAAGGACCAACTCCTGAACCTGCCTTTGTCGATGTGGATAAAGGACTAACCTTGGCATGCTTCGTCTTCCTCTGCCTTTTCCTCATTGTCATGATTATCCGCTGTGCCAAAGTGATCATGGACCCTTACAGTGCCATCCCAACCTCCACGTGGGAGGAACAGCACCTGGATGACTGACCAACCTAAGGGCTTGGGGGAAAAGGTGGCCTCCAAGCCCTCTGCATCTTGGACCGACCCATGGACTTGGCGCAAGAAAGCACAGATTAAGTGGCCACCTTATCAGGATGAAAGCACTAAATAGGACTCCTCTTCACACCAAGATGCTTATGGCAACGGAGTTTTGAGAGCACATTGATTACAGCTGCCTGCAGATCTACTTGAATTCTTCACTTTGTCCTTCTGATCTATTGCTAACACTCTCTCTTCCAGGTTTTAATGAGAGGGGAACTATGACAGTTCTATTACATCAAGTAGCACAAAATGCTCTTTAGATACCAGAACTCTCTTTCAAGCTTTCTCCAGAGTAATCTGTACTTAGCAACGTTGGCTGCATTTAAATCCAATGTGTACAGCTTTATCCAGACTGCTTAGCATTTGAGTAGGCCTGGGGGGGTGTCATCCTTCCCCCACCTAGGGCAAGAGGGGTCCACGGGGAAAAAATTGTTGTGGGTTCATGTCAATTTAGTAGTTATGAGATTATATTAATTAGATCCAGCTAGTATGCTTACTCTCTGTGTATTTTCCATAGAATTAAAGACTGGTGGCAATTATGGAAAGCTCTCTTTTGGCCACTTTCAAAGATTTAGAGGTTCAAGTTATGTGCCTACAATTTAAGTCATTATTTCAAGCGAAATCATAAAGATTTAAGCCATTATTTCAAGTGAAACTATAAAGATTTCAGTTATTATTTCAAGTGAAACCATAAAGATTTCAGTCATTATTTCAAGTGAAACCATAAAGATTTCAGTTCTTATTTCAAGTGAAACCATAAAGATTTCAGTCATTATTTCCAGTGAAATTTCCAACATGATGGCAGATTTGCTTCCCTTGCTCTTGAAGGATCTTATACTACAGTGTTTGCACAATTCGATGTGCCCTAAGGGCCACTCTATGTATAAGACGGGCCTTCCCAGTTTAAACATATAGTATATTTCCCTTTTGATACTAATATTATTTTGCCAGCTTAGCTGAGAAGAGCTTTCATGCTTTTTATGAATTGAACTTCAGAGTTGTCCCATTCATATGCAGTTCTGTTAATTATTTCAGGAGGGGCAGTGCATTATCCAAACAAATGCCCCTGTATAGGAAGATTCATTTTATTTCTTTGGCATAATTTAGAAAAATCAATCAAAGAATCTGCACACTCAACAATTGTAGCTCGGCTTCCACCTTGCCTATTAGTCTTGTTTTATTGCCTCTGCAATAAAATGAGTTTGGCTACATTCAAGGATCAGGCCCAAGTTCTGACTTTTGATCTCATGAGAACAGTTGGACAATGCACTTAATTTGATTTGCTGGATTAGCCCATTTTTATACCTTAGCAAAATGCTGCAATATATACACACACACTCACACTCACACACACATCATTGATCAATCCATGCAGCAAAATAGCTTCTAGATTCAGAGGATTTGTAGAGATCTTTGCTTTGGTGCTGTCTATTCCCCCACCCCCCACCCCGAATAATGTCCTACCAGGAGCTGCAAAATTATGTGGTTTGTAAATGTTTGGAGGTAATTCTAGAATACTCCGAATTGAAGTCGTGGCACTTTGCATTACATCCAAAAGAACAGATCACCTTTGTTGATTTCATGGTTAAAAGGTGGGAATCCCTACATAGAGATTTGCAGAAGCCCTAGAAATGATGGGATGTCTCTCATTGAAGAAAAGAAAGACAAAAGAAACAAACTAGCCTTCCGGATCAAATGTATTGTCAGGAAAGTCTTTGTGATCCTGCCAAAATCTCACTAGATGATAAGACAGCATCCTGTGAGTACAGATTCCATTTTGGGAAATGGGTATTTTGCCATTGGCCACGCCCACCATGGCAGCCATTTTGTGAGGGCAACCACGTGCTCTTAAGCTTCCAAAGATGCCCATAGACCAATTTGTTTGTGAAAGAATCTGGTGAACAAAAGTTCTGTGACACTTAAAGATTTATCAGAAGATAAATCAGGATGAGTCAAATGTTCTCCTGATGCTTGGTTAACCTTAATTGACTGGTTTATATCTGGATGTGGGCTAAGGCGTTGGGGACAAGAATAGAAAAATAATGTAATGCTTTATAGAACTATTCAATACTTAATTTTTTTAGCTAGCTTACATGGCTAAAGATGAATTCACATCTGCCCATGTACAGTATGTCGATAGAATTTTTTAGAAATAAAGTTACAAAACGAGACCTAAGTGAAATGCAACACTGAGAACATAATGCACAATTGCTGTTACCTATTGAAATTTTCAGTCATCCAGGTTGTCCCAAAAGGGCTTTTTCAAAAGGCAACCAGACTTTCTTTGTTTTTTCCTGAAGATGTTTCACTGCTCATCCAAGAAGCTTCTTCAATTGGATGAGAAGTGAAACATCTTCAAGGAAAAACTATGAAAGTCCAGTTGCCTTTTGAAAAAACACCTTTGGAACACAATTACTTGCATTCCAAAAATATATTTGCCAAGAAAATATCAGGAAATCAGAAATCTGTAAGTGCCAAAAAAGTGTTTGTTAAAAACATTGACTAAAAAGAGAGAGAGAGAGAGAGAGAACTGTAACTGACATTTATGTTTCTTTATGTCAAACAAGGGTAGAAATATCTCGAAACGTCTCCATTTTGTATGTTTTGTTCAAGGACATGGACATGGACATTTTAGATTATTCTGGCAGGAAGGATTTTTCCAGAACATTCACCAAAACCAATACGGTGACCTTTTCCCTGACAGTACCCTGAAAGAAAAGAAAGAATCATATCACAAATTGTTAGCCAATTTTAAAATTGTCCTTTTCTGATATACTCCATTACATTCTCTCTTTTACATGCCTTTCCCTTCCTCCCATCTCAACCAACCCATTCTGTGGCCACAAACCAGATGTTTTTTTGGGGGGGATATTCCTCCATCTGAAAGATGATTAGTATTATTATATTGGTAAAATCCTGAATTTCCCAAAATTGCTTTGATCTGTCTTGAGTATAGAAGATTATGCTTTGGCTGCACTTATTTGGGATCAGGTTACTTAGCAATGAATAGCTAAGATTGTTTCACTAGAGAACAAGATCAAAAAAGCGTAAGCATGTGGAACAAATCAAACATGGTTTTCCCCCAATCCCTGCAACTATATTATATATCTGAATGACAAGAAAAATTGCAATCCAGCTCAGCCTTTTACTCAATGTGTCAACAATGCCTTTGAGAGAGAACAAGTCCACTCCAAGCTGCAACCAGAATCAATATTTCCAGAGGACAAAATGTATGAATATTTATTTACAGGGTCAACCATCAATCCAATGAGATCCTGGACAGCAAACAACATGAAAACACGAATAAAGCCAAATATATGTGTCCCAGGATAATGTTGCAAGATCGAATTTGGGTCCCTCACTGGGACCAGAAGTTTTGTCTTCCAAGCTTTTGGACTCGTGCTGGATCCAATCCTCAGTGTATCTCTCTCTATTGGAATGAATAATTGTGGGAACTTCATTCTTCTTTCAAGAAGAAATTGGACTGCCATTTGAAATGGTGTACTGTCTCCTGCTTGGGCAGGGGGTTGGACTAGATGACCTACAAGGTCCCTTCCAACTCTGTTAATTTGTTAAACATATCTGTTAATGATTGAAGCCTGGGAAACGGGTCCCTTGAACAGGAATACTGATTTACTATCAGCTGATCAGATACTTAGAGACCGAGGGCTTGGAAGGCCAAGGAAACAATAGCCAAGCACCAGACATCAATACACCAATCAACTAATAGGAAGGCACCACATAAATACAACTCACAGAATAGCCCAAAGTACACATTCCAGTAGATAGAAGTTCCCTGAGGATGGGCTTCAGAACAAGTACAAAAGCTCGAAAGTGTAAATCCCGGTAATTGACTCAGATTTGATCTTGCAACATGAAAACATATCCAATCCAGAGGTGATATTCAGCAGGTTCTGACCAGTTCTGGAGAACTGGTAGCGGAAATTTTGAGTAGTTTGGAGAACCGGCAAATGCTACCTCTGACTGGCCTCACTCCCATCTATTCTCCGCCTCCTATTGAGTCCCAGTTGATCGGCTGGGTCTTCTTTGGTTGCCCTGCACAAGAGAATGGAGCTGGAAAGCAGGTTAGGGGGGTGGGGAGGGAATAGAGATTTTGCAGTAACCTTTCCCTGCCACACCCACCAAGCCACGCCCACCAAGCCACACCCACTAAGCAATGCCACGCCCACAGAACCAGTAGTAAAAAAAATTGAATCCCACCACTGATCCAATCCATATCCAGGTTGAGGCCCCTGTTAAAATCTCAATTCCCCAAATATCTCAGGGACATGCTCCAGAGTTCCCATGAATTAGCATCCTGTCCCCAATGTCAATGAATAAACAATTCCTAAGCTTTCATATCAGCTTTTGTCTTCCCATCCAGATGTTTCTTCCCTTCCAGACCTTCTCCAATCCAGCCCAGATTAGAAATGCACAGCTGTTTACATCTGCTTACCTGTCATAATGACCTCATCTCCATCCTGCAGAAATGTTCGGGATTGACCATGCCCAAGATCGATACTTTTTGTCCCATTCCAGGACAGTTCCAACATGGAGCCAAAATTCTTAGGTTCCTTCAAAAGCAGAAATCAAAACAAGAAAACTGAGCATCAATGGACTATGTAACTATTGGCCTGGCCTCTGTTTTGCAGAAATTAAGGCCACTCTGGGATTTGAAGAAAGAAACTGCTGTCAATCCTTCACCATAACTTAATATTTTATTATCTGGAAGATGAGAGAGCCTGGAGATCTTGGTGTTGTTATTTTTAGCTAAAGCATATATAATCTCAGAATCATGATAGAATAAAACTGCTAAGAAGAATTCTAATTAAGCTATATCTAAACTCTACTTTTCCTGGTAGCCTACCACTTTTTCTATCTTCCATATTTTATGTTATTTTTTTCACAGCAGAAAGTGAAGAATTATCAAGAACCCAATCTTGATAAAGCATATAGCAGGATCTACAGCAATGGCTGTTCCTACACATATACTGCAACTGGGGGTACTGGAAATAGAGAACTACATGTCCCATGGTACCATCTTTCCTTGATATACCACTATCTAAGGCCTTGATGTACAACTATAGTCATAACAAGGAATGCAGTCCTGCTGGCACTTTCTCCCTTTCTCTACCATGCTTCGATGGAGCAAAAGACAACCCAATTCCTAATGCTGAAAGCTGCAATTCCCAAGTTCTGCTATGCCCCAATCTGGAGATTATAAAGGATCTAATGAATCTGGAGATTATAAAGGATCTGTTGGAATGCATTTTGGAATAGTTTTAAAATCTGGGGCTCTAGTGCGATTAGATTCCTCACTGCAGGTTTAAAAGTTTAATGCAAATATTTTGATAACCGTACAATCAGTTCAGTACTTACTGGCCCACTAATAGTTCCAGAGGCCAAAAGATCGCCTGGTCTGAGGTTGCAACCATTAACGGTGTGGTGAGTTAGCTGCTGTTTCATGGTCCAGTACATATGCTATGTATCAAGAAGGAGAATGATAGCCATATAGACAAATGAACACATATCAGTTTTCCATAAGTTATATGAGACATTAGATTAGAATAACTTTTTCTCTTACCTTAAAGTTTGACCTACAAATATTTCCCGGCTTGCTCATACCCTCTCCTAAAAGCAAGCAAATATTATTATTAAGGATAGTAAAGAAAGTCTGTGCCTGTTCTGACCAAGACCGTAATTAAGCACATGCTTATTTTAAAAACAATTCTTGTTTTATTGCAACGCCGGGAATTATTTTCATTCCCAGCCTGTAATGAGTCCCAAACAGTCCTTCAAGATAAGCACCCACCTTTCTCTCCTGTGAAGTGCCAACAACAACAGAAGTGCCAAATTAACTATAAAAAAAACCAACTGAAGTACAAAGTCCACACAGAGCTTCAAGGATTAATCTGAACCGAACGAATGACTTCCTGCAAAGGTTTCTCCATCATTGCTCTTCCTTTATACCTTATGGAAGGTGCAATCACCTCCCAGCCTTACTCCCGAGTCGCCTCTTTTGTTTCAGCTGCTCTTGACTTCTAGCAGCTCTGTGCACACGCACACTGGGAATAGGCTCCCCTTGTTCCTCTGCCTTGCTGCTCCGGAGGCTCCAGAGGCTCCAGAGTCAGCACCCCACTCCCAGATGGTCCTGGCCCCATCTCTCCATCAGATGTAAGACACTCATCCGAGTCCTCTCCAGACTCCCGAACCTGTCCCCGTTCTTCCCCACTGTCTGATTCCACTGCCATCTGCACAGGCTGCCGACAAACCACAACAGTGCTCACCCTATCTTTTGAACATGATGAAGCACACGCACCAGGGAATTTTAATCTGCGTAAGCACAAATTAATTATATCTGCAAGGTGTTCTTCTTTTCATACATACAGGGCACCCCCTACTGATGAATTCCATCTAAAATTCACACAACACCTAAAATATTGTAATTGTACGTGGGGATTAACTGGGAAGACAAGGTCTAACTGCCAGGAAATTTCTCCCTCGTTCTAGGTTGGATCTCTCCTTGATTAGTTTCCATCCATTGCTTCTTGTCCTGGGAGGAAGGGACATAGACTAGACTAGATGCTACCTAGTTGGGTAATGAAATGTCGAAAGAAAATAACCAAGCTCAGAGAGCACCAAGGACCCCTCATTTCAATCCTGTGCTATAATATTCTCCTTCACTGAGACTAGATAACCGTCATACAAAAGGAAGCTCAGCGCATAGAAGGAAAGGGGGCACAGGAAGCACTTCAGGAGAGACCCTCCCTAGTTCTCTAGGAAGTAAAAGGAAAGGAGGGGAGAAACATTTTCAGTCTTGCAAGATTCTATTATTGTGACCCTACAATAAAAGTCGTGTTAGTGATGATGGTTTGTGCTATTTCTTTGAACTACATCAAAGGGCTGGCATATATCTAGGTAGTAACAGGGTGGAGGTAGTTCCAAGCAAGAATCCTGATCTCTGAGATCAAGTACATAGGTTCAAGACATGTTTTCATGTCATTATCTTGGGTCTCATGGATTTGCTCCTTTGGAGCACCCCAAGTTATAAACTGACTTGGATCCACAACATACATACCTTTTATAGCAACGAAGAGGTTTATGTCAAAAGTATACGGCTGGTCATCACAAAGGTAAGGCAGGGGCTTGGGGTCCTTGAAAGAATATAAGAAATATCATTCTCTCTAACAGCAAGTGTGGTGCGGTGGCCTAGAGGTGGAGTTCTCGCCTCATAATCAGGAGGCTGTGAGTTCGAGGCAAATGTTTCTCTTTCTGGGCACAATGAGAATATATCTGCTGAACAAAACTCCACATTGGTTACTCGACTCCACCCCACAAGGGATTATGGGATCATTAAAAGAAGATGATTCTCTCTAATAGACTTCTAATAATTTATGGTTCATGCAACACTCGGAAGGAGAAACCAACCAAGCACCTTTTTCCCTTTTATTTTTATATTATTGTAACTCTTGATACATGATATTGTTTCAGTGAAGTGATGTTTGTGTAAATGTAGGAGAAGGATAGGCAGAGTCTGGAGTGGAGTCAAGAGAGAAATCAGCCTGGAATCATTACATTCCAGCAAAGGGATCCAACTCCAGGCCCTCTTGAATTCCAGTTGCTCTTATCTAATGCCAATGAGTGCTGATTGTTAACTAGATTCTTTACATGAGCAATAAATCAGCTTAACTAAAACATAACAGGTGGTCCTGATTCTTTGTCTGATGATAAAACAATTATAGATAATTAGCATTCTATGTTTAAAAAGCTTAAGACGCTGAAAGCAGAGCACCAATTACAGGTTTGTCAGTATTAGTTGTAATTTAGGATGTCAATATTTCAAGCATAGTATTATTTAGCTTTCCAAATAAGGTTAAGAATAACATTAGAGAAAGAAAAAGAAATGGTGCAACTCATATACAAAGTATTAAGGTGAAGGTTCCCCTCGCACATACATACTAGTCATTTCTAGCTCTAAGGTGTTCATCTCTGTTACAAAGCTGAAGAGCCAGCGCTGTCCGAAGACGTCTCTATGGTCATGTGGCTTTCATGACTAAACCCCAAAGGCGCATGGAACGCTGTGACCTTCCCACCAAAGTGGTTCCTATTTTTCTACTTGCATTTTTTCATGCTTTCGAACTGCTGGGTTGGCAGAAGCTGGGACAAGGAACGAGAGCTCACTCCATAATGTGGTGCTAGGGATTCGAACCGCTGAACTGCCGACCTTCTGTCTTAGCCACTGAGCCACTGCTTACACATATAATTACTAATATAAAGTATTAGTTACATGTTAATAGTTTCAATCTTAAAATGATTATGGAATATTGAAACATTGTACTGTGCATATGTATATGTATGAACACATTTTGGGTTAGTATAATTGAAACTAAACTGAATTTTGGGGAGACAATATCTCCCAAAAGTGGTAGGGTCTGGTATCTTGACTACTTTAAGTTCAGAGTGCAGTGTCCTGTGTTTACACTTTCTACCAACCTGGATAGGATTTGGCAGTGCAAAAGGCATCAGAGCTTCCATTGTGACAACCCATGGAGAGATAGTGGTGCCAAAACTCTTGCCCAGGAAAGGACCTAGGGGGACATACTCCCACTTCTGAATGTCACGAGCTAAAGAAGGAGAAAAAAGCAGAAAAACCTTCAGGATGAAATCGTATCCACATCACAATTGTGTCTAAAAACTCTAATCTGTTTGTGAGCAATTGAGTTCTGAGTTCCATAACCCCATCACATCAGAAAAAGAACAAGGAACATAGATTCACATGGAGAGCAGAACATAATGTTACACATGTTTGAAGATTTCTAACTCTCTGCATAGATCCCTAGAAATAGGTTACATTAATCTAGAAATCCTTGCTTCTGAGGGCATAGATTTGGTTAATCAGTGGAACAACATACCTTCAGAAGTTGTGGGTGCTCCAATCTGGAGATTTTTAAGAAGAGATAGCCATTTTTCTGACATGATATAGGGGTGGCTAACCTTTTTGGGCTCCTGGGCCAAAAATTGTGTGCACTCTTGCGTGCACGCGCTCGCATGCCAGCACCCCAGCGCATGCATGCGCAATCCCCCCACCACTGCCCCCTTACATGCACTGTGCCTCACAGCTGATTTTTGGCCAGTTTGAGGCCTTTTTTGGCCTCCCAGAGGCTTGAAAAAAGCCTCTGCAGGCTTTGCAGGCTGAATAATAGGTCCATTTTGTCACTTCCGGTATTACAGGAAGTGACAAAACGGGCCTATTATTCATCCTGCAAAGCCTGCAGAGGCTTTTTTCAAGCCTCTGGGAGGCCGAAAAAGGCCTCAAACCAGCTGAAAATCAGTTGTGAGGCACGCGCATGCGCAGTGAGGTAAGTTTGCATGCGGCTCGCATGCTGGCACAAATGGCTCTGCATGCCACCTGTGGCACACGTGCCATAGGTTCGCCATCACGGATATAGGGTCTCCTGTCTGAGCAGGGGGTTGGACTAGAAGACCTCCAAGTTCCCTTTCAACTCTGCTATTCTGTTAGCTATTAGAAGACACTAAGTTCTATCTATCTACATGATTGCTAGATAGACCATCATTTAAAAAAACCAAGCATTATCTAAAAGTCCTCAGTCAAAATAATAGCTCGGTATTAAACTGAATATGGTGAATGACAATTATACACAGCAGTTCCATAACACCAAAACTGAATGTCTCAGTATCCTAAGCTTTTAAAATGTTACTGGAAGTTCCCAGACAATTATTAATTAACTCTTCACACAGGTATAAGCATTGGGTCCCTAGATACCTTTCCTGGTACCTATTATATTCTCTGTTTCAGAAGATTTTTTAAAAATAAGATACTATATTTTTTTAAGGAAAGAGAAGATGTCAAAGAAACTTTTATCTACAGTAACTTTTACATCCACCCGTCAGTTATAAAAGTTGGATCTTTTGCTTTACTTTGTTCTTTTTTTTTATTTATACACTGATGTAGTTGCACAGCTTCCAGCCAAATCTGGATGGTTCTCAGTCAAATCTAGAGCAAATCTTGTAAAATCTGCCTTACGTTGGCCTAAGATCTACCATCAAAGGAATAAGATTAATGGTGCATTACCACTCCAGTCATTCATGAGCACCATTCCAAAGATGTGTTTGTGAGCTTCACCAATGGGGATGGGTACTCCAAGCTTGTTTCCAGGCCCTACAAAAAATGCCTGGAAAAGGTAGAAGGAAACTTTGTCAGGCATATCAGAAAAGTATATCGAAAGCATATGGTCAGACAACTGACCTGGAGATAAAAGAGAAGGGCTCTTGAGAATTGTCCCAAAGGTGTTTTTTTCAGGAGGCAATTGGACTTTCTTGTTTTTTTTCTTCTTTGAAGACGTTTAGCTTCTCATCCAAGAAGCTTCTTCGGCTCTGACTGGATAGTGAGGGAATAGAAGGATGTATATTCATTGCACACAGCTGGTCATTTGCATTCTTTTAGAGGGTTGTTGAGGCCACTTGGAGGTTTTTCTGTGTCCTCGGGACACTTGAACTGTTAGATCGGGTACAAAAGAGACGTGAGACTAGTGTACTTCAAGCTCTTTATTTTATGTTAAGATCCGTACAAGATCTTGGAGCCGTGGCAGTCCTTTATATAGGGATTGCTCGCGGCTTGCCAGCCAATGACGGGTCCTTGAATCTCCCGTGATCAGCTCGGCCCATCGCGGTTGATTCGTAGCGGACCAATCACTGCCGCTCAGTGGACCAATCACGATACAGTTTGTGTGGACCAATCAGAAGTTAGTATTTGAAGTATGTTAATACAGAACATGAACAGTGCAAATGGTTCCTGTAGTCTGCAATTTTTCCTCTGGAAATCCTGAGGATACAGATAAACCAAGGATTCAGTTGGATCAGATGGATGCATTGATGCAGTTTCCCTATAAAAACATATTTCATACGCTGTCTGCCTCTGTATTTCCAGGATAGACATCGCACAAGAAACATAAGGGATAAAAAGACTTTTAGCTATACAATTTGGGATGAACACCTTTGGAATGGTGTGGGAGCAGGAATGGATTTCTAGAGGAGGGGAAATTGCAGACTACAGAAACCAGGAGCACCACTCAGGTGATCCCGAGGACAAAGATAAACCTCCAAGTGGCCTCAATGACCCTCAAAAAGGATGCAAACGATCAGTTGTCTGCAAGGAATATAAATCCTTCCATTTCCCCTTATCCTATCAGAGCTGAAAAAGCTTCTTGGATGAGAAGTGAAACGTCTTCAAAGAAAAAAAGGAAGTCCAGTTGCTTCCTGAAAAAGCACCTTTGGGATAACCATGACCTGGATGACTGAGAGTCTCTACAGGCTCTTGAGAATTCTCAATCAGAAATCTCAGCAGATAAGAATGGAATGAAGAAGCAACATTATGTGTATTATGCATCTTTTCTGTAATCCCTGCCTAGTCAGCTGCAGAAATCAATTATCAATTATCCAGATCCTGGCATTTCTGAGATCCCTTTTTCTGTTTCCCACACCAGAGGTGGTATTCAGCAAGGTTCTGACCAGTTCTGGAGAACCGGTAGCAGAAATTTTGAGTAGTTTGGAGAACCGGTAGAGGAAATCGGCTGGGTCTTCTTTTGTTAGTGGGGTGGGGAGGGAATGGGGATTTCACAGTATCCTTCCCCTGCCACACCCAAGCCACACCCACCAAGCCACACCACATCCACCATGCCACACCCACGGAGCTGGTAGTAAAAAATTTTGAATCCCACCACTGCCTCACACCTCTACACTCCATTGCAAATTATACAATGGAGGATCCAGAAATGACTATATCATTTTATTTTGCTCCTGGGTGGAGGTCTTTTGTTCTCCTGCTGCGTTAAATTGCCGTGTTTACAAAATGTTCTTATTGCTTTGGTTAATTTAGATCAAGTTGTAGCCATATGTACATGTGTGTGTGTGTGCATGCATTAACTGAAAGGTACCGACAAAAATGTGTTTCATTTTTCTTTTTAAAAGGCAAAAGGCGATGTAGAGAGTGGTAACGAAAGAAGAACCTGTAAGAAAATACAACCTCACCATTTCCAATTCAATGTCCAAACGTTTGGAAGCAGCAACAAGCGGACTTTTACCTGCAATTCAAACAGAATTCATAAATGTGAGGTTTTTTCATTAAAGCAAGAATAAAAATACATAAATTTGCAAGTAGAGACGTGAAAGACTCACTGTCATTAGGACACATTTGGCCCACTGGTCTTGTGATTGGTGTCCCAGATATGACAACGGAGGAAGCACGTCCATGGTACCCAACTGGTAGGTGCAACCTTGGAAAACATGTCTCATGCGTTAAAAGCACACCTCACTTCTAATCTCTGGAGGTATATACTTAGTCCTCAAATTACAACAGTGTGTTTAGTAACCATTCGAAGCTATGGCGGCCCTGAAAAAAGTGACTTATGACCATGTTTCACACTTACGACCCTTGTTGCCTCCCCATGGTCAAAAATTGGATGCTTTGGCAACTGACTCATATTTATGACAATTGCAGGATCCCAGTGTCATAAGATTCCCCTTTTAAGACCTTCTGACAAGCAAAGTCAATGAGGAATCCAGATTCACTTAACAATCATGTTATCAACTTAATAACTGCAATGATTCACTTAACAATTGTGTCAACCCTGAAGCTGGCCTGGCTGAAGCTATTTTGAAGCTTCAGTGTTGTCACATTGAAAGCTGAGGGATGTGGGAGAGGGGGAACAGAAATAGCTGGGCCAAAACAAAATACTTTCTCCTGGGAACCAAGGACATTCCCACAGGTAGCCAGAGAGAGGAGGAGTGAAGTTACCAGGCAACTAGACGGCACCCTGATTGGACCATGTGACTGATTGTTTGGGAAAGGGGAAAAACTTTTACTTCTAATTAGGTGAAAACCACTGGAACTTTCAGAGTTGGTTTTTACCAGGTTGTGCCAGTATGATATCTCCAATAACAGATAACAGATAATCAGAGTTGGAAGGGACCTTGTAGGTCATCTAGTCCAACCCCCTGCCGAAGCAGGAGACCCTTCACCATTTCTGACAGATGGGAATGCAATCTATTCTTGAAAGTCTCAAGTGATGATTCTTTGAGGAATCTACCTGCCTCGGAGTTTTGTTTGCTATGGAAGTATTAATTGGAACCAGAGGTGGTATTCAGCAGGTTCTGACCAGTTCTGGAGAACCAGTAGCGGAAATTTTGAGTAGTTCGGAGAACCGGCAAATGCCACCTCTGACTGGCCCTGCCCCCATCTATTCTCTGCCTCCTATTGAGTCCCAGCTGATCGGCTGGGTCTCCTTTTGTTGCGCTGCACAAGAGAACAGAGCTGGAAACCAGGTTAGTGGGGTGGGGAGGGAATGGGGATTTTGCAGTAACCTTTCCCCTGCCACACCCACCAAGCCACGCCCACAGAACCGGTAGTCAAAAAATTTGAATCCCACCACTGCTTGGAACCCAGACAAACTGCAGCAAGCAAGGTTGTACATAAAACCAATTCTTGGAATAATTTCCTCCCCACCTGACAATGGCCCTCTTTATTGCCCTTCCAAATTCAATGCGGACTGCAGTTTAAAGGAAACATCCGGATTATGGAACAGCGCTGAAGATTTTATAGGCTCTGTCGCTTTCAATGTTTTCTGGGATGCTTCTTAAAGGATTTTGTTTTGAGTCACTCCATAACCATGAAGGAGGCAACATACAAACTAACTACCTCGACCGATAGATAACTATTGGATCCTGTGATAGATAACCAGATCAAGCTGCACAATTTGCGGACCACAAAAACTTAAAATTTGATCCCCAATTTTATTTATTCATTCATTCATTGATTTATTTTTGTGCCCACAAATTGGACCGCAAATTGCTACCCAACCAACATTTTCTGAACAATAATTCAGCCTCCATTTCATTAAGTCTGAATTACAATTACATCAAGCCTCTTCTGGCCACAACCAAAGGTCAACCCCCTTTAAAATACAGCACTTAGAATGCAGACCATAAATGACAGTAGATATTCATCCAAATCAATACAATAAATCAGGTCCCGCGTATCTTCTTGTTCAGAGAAAGAAAGACAGTTACTGACCAGTTAGGCATCAGAGCATTCTCCTTCCCTCTAAACATCATTCCGACGTTTGTCGCATGTTGCCAGGAAGAGTAGAAATCTGTGTAATCTCCTAGAAGGAGAAAGAAAGAAAGAAAGAAAGAAAGAAAGAATGAATGAATGAATATAAACAGATAGACAGACAGATAGACAGACAGACAGCTAACTAGCTGTAGGTAGGTACATGTTAATAGATTAGGTAGGTAGGTAGATGATGATAGATCGATGTAGGTAGGTACATGATAATAGGTGGATAGATGATAGAGATAGGTAGGTAGGTAGATGATCGATAGATAGATAGATAGATAGATAGATAGATGTAGGTACATGATGGTAGGTAGATAGATGATAGAGATAGGTAGGTAGGTAGATGATGATGATGATTATTATTATTGATAGATAGATAGATGTAGGTAGGTAGGTGCATGATAATAGGTAGATATATGATGGAGATAGGTAGGTAGGTAGAGATGATAGATAGATAGATAGATAGATAGATAGATAGATAGATAGATAGATAGATAGATAGATAGATAGATAGATAGATAGATACATAGATACATAGAAAGATAGACTGACAGACAGCTAGCTAGCTGTAGGTAGGTACATGTTAATAAAGTAAGTGGGTAGGTAGATGATGATGATGATGATGATGATGATGATAGGTAGGTAGGTAGATAGATAGATGTAGGTAGGTACCTGATAATAGGTAGACAGTTGATAGAGATAGGTAGGTAGGTAGGTGATGATAGAAAGACAGACAGACAGACAACTAGCTAGCTATAGGTAGGTACATGTTAATAGAGTAGGTAGGTTGATGATGATAGATAGATAGATTCCACAAAAGGTTGTAGAAATCCTATGAGATTTCCAGATGCGGACAGGCAGGTACTGGTTAATCAATCAATCAGTCTCTTAAAATAAATTTGGAATTTTTTCCCCTTCTCCAATGACCAGCATGCACAGATAGTCCTCGACTTGCAAAAGTTCATTTAGTGACCATTCAAAGGTACAACAGCACTGAAAAAAATGACTCGTAACCGTGTCCCTGGGGTCTTGGGATCCCCTTTTGTGACCTTCTGACAAGCAAAGTCCATGCGGGGGAGCCAGATTCACTTAACAACCAGGTTACTCACTTATCAACTGCACTGATTCACTTAACAACTGTGGCAAGGAAAGTTATAAAATGAGGGTGTGTGTGTGTGCAAAACTCCCGTAACAAATGTCTCACTTAACAGAAACTTTGGGCTCCACTGCGGTTGTAAGTTGAGGTGTTTGCTTTTAAAGGAACTTTTGATAAACACAATTCTTCTACTGCCCTCTGGTGTTCTTCAATGGAACCTCTTGCGTATTCTTATATTTGTGTTTATGTTTGCATCCATGTCCAAGCCCTCTCCCCGCCCACCCCAATTCTCTTCTGTTTGATTGATGTTACTGACTGTAAAAGCCATGCAAGAAGGCCCACCATCTTTGCCCCCTTCAAACCTGGTTGTCAGTGTTCCAACCAACCTACGCCAAGCCAATAAACTCCAAGACAAGCATCTTCTCAAAGTTCAACTTTATTAGAGTTGTCATATTGACACATCTGGGAAAACCCGAATCTGAGAGTTCTGAGTTTTCCCTTCCCAAAAGAGAAATCAAAGATCTATCCCCTGCACCCATCACTCCATCACATGGCCCAATCAAATCTTCGTCCCAACTGGAGACATTCCTCCAGACACTCCCCTCCAGGTGCAGGGCAACATGTCCTTGACTCTCTGAGAAAGGATGTTGTTGAGTCTAATCTTCTATCTCACTATGAAATCACCCCTCCCAAATTCCCGGGCACTAAATGTGGCAGCCTTGAAGCTTCCAAGTAAAATATGGCTTCCAAGGCTGACACTGGTCTTATCAAGTCAGATCTGAGAAGCAGATCTCCATTACTGGACACAACACTCCAGTAGTTTTCCTGCAAGCCAAACTTTAAACCCACAAAAATAAGACTAGGTTCAAGCCTTCTTTTATGCACAGGAAAATAGTTTACCCTTTCTTTTATTAAAGGAGTTTGAATGGCAGATTTCAGAATCTGGTCACTTTGCTCCTATGTCCCTAACAAACTATAGAGAGGCTCTACATTCAATTTTTTTTTGTCAGAAATGGTGTAGGGTCTCCTGCTTGGGCGAGGTGGTGGTGGACTAGATGACCTACAGGGTCCCTTCCAAACCTGTTAATCTGTTAAACTTACCAATTTCAGAAGGAAGATGCATTATTGCAGACACTTGAGGTATAAATGCTCTAGGAGGAAAGGAAAGGAAGCAGGACAAACATTTTATCTTCAAGAAACAACTCTTCTGAAATGCCTTTCACTCTCTACCACCAATGCAAGGATTAACAGGCTGAATGTCCCCAAAGTTTCCTTGGCTTTTAAAGTATAAATCACTTCTTCCAAGAGAAAAGGACATTTGTAGCTCAGGGTTGAATTGTGGGGTCCTTGGTGTTTTCTTGCAGATGTTACCCAACTACGTAACAACACTAATGCTAGAAGGCAAACCCTACTTCCTTCTAGCACTGATAATGTTACCTAGTTGGGTAAGAAAACATTGCAAGAAAATCTAGCTCAGAGGGCACCAATGACTCCATAAATTACTAGTTAATGTTCACATTTCCAAATCTCACTCATTTGTTGCAATATAGTGCTTAAACTATATAGTGATAGGTAACAATATATGTATGGCCTATTTTTTATTCCTGATCTTACCAGATGTTTTTGCTTTTTATATTGTAGTCCAGAAGAACTGTATGATACCACTAAAAAGTGACTTAGGCAGATGCTTCCTTAATTCAGTGGAGTATAAGAAGGGGGAAGAAGGCACAATAAAATCAAATTTGGAAGATTCTGTGATGACCCAGGGTGGGATACAAAAACAACACAAACCACACTGAAGAAATTAAGGGAACCAGGCAAGATAAGGGCTTGAAGACGTCCAAAGATATCGGAATATACACTGGGAAGGATGCCAAACTCAGGTAAGAACGGACAGACTAGAAATATTTTCATGCTTTGTTTCCAGCACTGGCTCATGCACAGTCTGTCCTTTTAAACAGTTCTCACAACTGCAGCCCATGAAGGGGATCAAGGCCCTTTCCTCCCCTGTAGACCATGCCATTCATGTTTCTCCCTTATCCTCTCCTCCCTGAGTGCCTTAGGATGGAGAGGGGATGGGCCTGGGTCCTCCTCTGACTGCCCAGCCGGCCTGTGCCCTTCCCCAGCTTCCTCCACAACCTCCGGAGCCATACTTCCACTCCCTCAGAGTCAGTCTCCAACAGGGGCATGACAGAATCTGTTATAATAGTCAATCTCAATAAAAGCAGTTTAAGCCCACTTGTGGAGTTGATTTCCTGGTCTGGTCTACTCAGTAAAGTTGACATCAACCTTGCAAATTTGCTAATAATGTGCCTAGCATATAGAAGCTGCATACCTCCATCAGGGTAATCTTACTTACTCTTTACACGTAGTCAGGAATGAAGTGGATTGGTTAATGGCAAAAGTCAATAGTCAATAGGTCAATAGAACGGTGGATGAGACTGTTACCCTTATTCGAGGAATTGCTGTTTAAGGACACATTCTAGCTAGCAAACAATTTTGTTAGCTATTTTTTTTAAATAATTTTTTTTTATAATTTTTTTATAATTTTGCTCTTTGATTCTGACATTTTGGAAACCATTATCACTGCACTCCCACTAACTCGTACATCACTCACATATACACAACACTAGATTTACACACTAGTTTTGTATTCAAGTACCTTTTGCGTAACTCTGAGTTATCTCTGAGAGTTGGCTCTTTGTCAGAGAGAATCTTTTGCAGCCATGATCTGGCCTCAGTCCAAGCTTCCCAGCCCAATGCCATGAAAGCGTTGAGAGTCGACTGCAACAAAGGTAAAAGGAGAGAAATCAGGTCTTTCCAGGACTCTTATATAGGGTATGGACAGCAAGCCACTAAGAGATCCCAATTCCATGATGTGCAACCTGGAAGCCATTTGTCCACCCCAACACTAATGGAAAACCATAGTGGGCCACTTTGCTAGTCATGCATGAAGAATGTAGGTTAAAGACTCTTTGGGGAAGGCTCTGAGTCTTCATCTCAGTCAGTTCTCTCAAGAACCTGATACTGCATCAGACAGTCTTTAGAACAAAAGATAGAAGAAAACTGTCTGCCCCACTCAAAAGAGAGTGACTCGGAGCTCTGTACCTGCATGGGCAGGAGAAAAGGATACCAAAATTTAATGTTTGGTTTCACTATAAAGAGCAGTCACTGCAGAGGTGGCATTCAGCAGGTTCTGACCAGTTCTGGAGAACCGGTAGTGGAAATTTTGAGTAGTTTGGGCAACCGGCAATACCACCTCTGACTGGCCCCGACCCCATCTATTCTCTACCTCCCATTGAGCCCCAGCTGATCGGCTGGGTCTTCTTTGGTTGCCCTGCCCAGGAGAACAGAGCTGGAAAGCAGGTTAGTGGGGTGGGGAGGGAATGGGGATTTTGCAGTATCCTTCCCCTGCCACGCCCACCAAGCCATGCCCACAGAATCGGTAGTTAAAAAAAAAATTAATCCCATCACTGAGTCACTGGAATTCTTTTGGAAAGTCTTCATTAGCTTTTGTACAATGAACCCATGGAATTGAAGCTTGTGGGAGCAACAGTGATCATGATAATGTCAGGTTTTTCTCAACAAGCTAGAGTGGAAGACTGTATTCTAAGAAATACAGCCTTCCATTCTAGCTTGTTGAGAAATACTCTGAAATTATCACACTCACTGGTGCTCCTTTCTTCCTTGGAGTCAAAGATGGACTTGGTGATGGGGTTAGGTCTTTAGAGCAGTGGCTTCAAGATGAATGAAGATGAAGAACCTTGACCCTGAAGGGCCAACCAGCCATTTCACTGACTTATTTCATAAGCACTGTAGGTTTTTTTAAGGGTATTACCCAAGATTGCCAAGTCCAGAATCTAAACAGATAGAAGTGCACCACTGCCTATTTACATTTTACTCAACTCTCTCCAATGCAAACATCCTCCAGATTATGAACATTATCTTCCAGATTCCCGGACAACACCTTGACCAGAAGGGCTGACATGAAATTTGAACTCACTCATGGAATCAAAGGATTATAGAATTAAAAAAAATGGCAAGCAACTTGCCTGATCTTCTGCACTATGCAGGAAGATCCATTAATCCATTCTCAAGAGGTGCCAACCCTCTTTGTTAAAACCTCTAAAATGGAGGTCTCCAACCTTAGCAAATTTAAAACTTGTGGACTTCAACTCCCAGTATTCCTCAGCCAGCTTTTTATTTTAGTTGGTTTGTCAATTGCTTACAAGATAATAGGTATAAGTAAAAACATAGTTATGAATACATGGATACATATAAGAAAAATAAAAGAAACAATAGGACAGGGACAGTAGGCACATTGGTGCACTTATGCTTTGCTTTGCTGGCTGAGGAATTCTGGGAGTTGAAGTCCACAAGTCTTAAAGTTGCCAAGGTTGGAGACCCCTGCAAAGAGATGAACAGCCCACATCTGCAGGTATTCTATTTATCTTCAAAATTAACCCTGGTACCAAAATGTAACTAGCTGAGTAGCTAACCACCGTGTTTCAACTACTATGGTTTTCAAGAAGAAGCAACATACCAGTGAGTCTTTAAATAGCTAAGAAACCCATCAGTACTTAAATTTGACTGAAGACAAAGTTTTGTTACCTGCTCAAAGACATGGTGTTGCTTTGAAAGGACAGGTCCATCAAACAGATGTTTAACAGCACTGAGATCCAGCACCTGATCACCAATGGCTACTCCAATCCTGTGTCTGGGCTGCAAGAGAGAGAAATATATATGAGAAGCAGAAGTTTCTCAGCTGCTATTCGGACCTACCAAAGTAATCTTGATTATCCACAGCTCCCCAAAAGTGAATTGTCGGAGAAGGGGAGGAGAAGGGCATGGAAAATCTCATTCTGTGCCTCTGCAGATGAACCCCATCAAAAATTAATACAGAAAGAGAGAATTGGGGTTGGAGAGCATAAAACTTTTTAATTTTTTTAAAAAAATCTCATCCCTTGAATGCTTGTCCCTCTGTTAACTTTGGTAAACAAGAAAGTTAATGTATAACTTGCAGGGTAGAATTCAATGGCTCTGGCGCTACCTCCAAGAAACTAAAATTTTCCCCTGTTAGCCCCTCACTTTAGGACTTTATGGCTGGCCAGTTGTTACTGTCAGAGCAGAATCATAGAGTTAATATTGACACAAATCTTCTCCCTATTAGGGTTCTCCTGAAACAGCAGAGGATTGGCTCTGAGTTCTCTGTTAAATGAGTAACACAGTCATTAAGCAATGTCTTCACCGTTGACTTGGGTTGCCAGAAGGTTGCAAAATTTGATCACATGACACTGCAACAATCCTAAATAGGAACCAGTTGCCAAGCATCCGAATGTAAATCATGTGACCTTGGGGATGCTACAACGGTCCTAAGTGTGAAAAATGGTCATAAGCCACTGTTTTCAATGCTGTTGTAACTTCAAAAAGTCACTAAATGAACTGTTGTAACTTGAGGAGTAGAGATTAGAAGCAAGATGTGCTTTTAACACATGATCCATGTTTTCCAAGGTTGCCCCTACCAGTTGGGTACCATGGACATGCTTCTTCTTGTGATGACCCGGGGCGTGGCACAAAGGCAACACAAGATAAACTCATGTTTGCTCTCAGAAGCTGCCGCACTCAGCATGCAGCTCTTTTAAACTCTCTTCCCATCTGTGGCTAATGAAGGGAATCAGGGCCCTTTCCTCCTCCGTAAGCCACAGAACCCACGTTGCTCTCTTCTCTGTTCCTCCCTGTGTGCCTAGGATGAAGAGGGATGGGCCTGGATCTTCCTCCGAATTCCATTTCCCTTGTTCTACCTCTTTCCTGCTCTACACAGCCAGACTTTGCCCTTCCCCAGTTTCCTCCACAGCCAATGGAGCCACACCCCCACTCCCTGTCAGCTGTTCATCTTCCTCCTTGGATTCAGACTCCGACAGGGGCATAACAGTTCTGTTGTCATATTTGGGACCCCAGTCAAAAGACTGGTGGGCCAGATCTGTCCTCATGACAGCGAGTCTTTTAGGTCTCTACTTGCAAACTTTTCTTCAGTGCTGTTGTAACTTTGAACAGTCACTAAGTGAACCATTGTAAGTCAAGGACTTCCTGGATTTTATGATCAAGTTTGCCAAGCTTAGAAACCAGTTAAGGGAAGGTGGAAAAAAGTCAACTCTCTGCAGAAATATCATGGCTGGAAACGATCAATGGAGGCTTTGGATGCAGGGGAAGGGGGAGTGACTGCAAGGAAGAGAGAACGGAGCACAGCTTTATGAAAAACTCTCTATGACTCTAGAGTCATAGAATGATAGGGCTGGAAGGGATCTCAGAGGTCTTCTAGTCCAACCCCCTGCTCAAGGCAGGAGACTTATACCATCCCAGCCAAATGGTGTCCGGTCTCTTTCTGAAAAACCTCCAGTGATCGAGTGTTTTTTCGGTGAGAGCGGACTATCAGGGCAACCTGGTCTACCCAAACATGGGACGGAGCATACTGCTTCCGTAAGTAGCCTGGGTTCAAATCCCAGAAAGGGTATGGCTAGCTGACGAGAGCTAAATAACATGAAATAGATCTATACTAGTCTCCCTTTGGCTACCTAATGAGAAGGAAGGACTCACTGGAGAAGAGCCTACTGTTGGGAATAGAATAGAATAGAATAGAATAGAATAGAATAGAATAGAATAGAATAGAATAGAATAGAATAGAATAGAATAGAACTTTATTACGGTCATAGACCAAGCAATAGACATCACTATTTACAATATGTATAAAAAATATTGACACATTATAATACATTAATAGTGTCAGGTTTCCAAGTAATGAAATCCATATCAAAAGAAAAATAACAAAGTCCATCTTCAAAAAGATTTCTTTTATTTAGGAAAACATCAAATTGGCAAAGTCCATGGTAATTCCGGATCAACCCAAAATTACCCCACAATATTAGAAGTTAAAAACACCCCCCCATAATTCACCTTCTCCAATAAAAGTATTACAACGTTGCTTGATGTTATAAATCTCCACCTCCAGGGCCCCAAGCCCGGACAGCTCATTTCCCACGGGAAAGAAGATACCTAGCCATAACGCTCTCTTTATCTCCACTTCTCCCACTTTAGGAGTGAGTCAAGCCCCCAACTCCCCCCATGACTACCACAGGGAAACTAAGAAAAAGAATGTTTACTAAGACAAACTAAAATGGCTACACTTATGACAATTTCGGGCGTGACAAATAGTGGATAAAAACATCTGTTAAGAAAATACATGTTTTCAAACAGTTAGGGGCACTCCCTGGTTTATATGAGTGGAGAGCCAATAAGTATGTGTGTAAATATCATTTTCCAAAGATTGTTCTATCTCCAAAAATTGACAGCTATAATTCTGTAACCATTTTTTTTTCTAGTAGACATTGCAGCAACACAGAATTTTGCCACTGCACGCGTAATAGCTGGGTTTGAATCCTGGAGGAGAAAGTCTACATAAAAATTGTCTGCCCTCCCTGGCAATCTCTCTAGTAAGGGGAGAATATACACTGCTCAAAAAAATAAAGGGAACATTTAAACAACACAATGTAACTCACAATGTAAGTCAATCACACTTCTGTGAAATCAAACTGTCCACTTAGGTAGCAACACTGATTGACAATCAATTTCACATACTGTTGTGCAAATGGAATAGACAACAGGTGGAAAGCATAGGCAGTTAGCAAGACATCCCCAATAAAGGAGTGGCTCTGCAGGTGGTGACCACAGACCACTTCTCAGTTCCTATGCTTTCTGGCTGATGGTTTGGTCACTTTTGAATGCTGGCGGTGCTTTCACTCTAGTGGTAGCATGAGACGGAGTCTACAACCCACACAAGTGGCTCAGGTAGTGCAGCTCATCCAGGATAGCACATCAATGTGAGCTGTGGCAAGAAGGTTTGCTGTGTCTGTCAGCGTAGTGTCCAGAGCATGGAGGCGTTACCAGGAGACAGGCCAGTACATCAGAAGACGTGGAGGAGGCCGTAGGAGGGCAACAACCCAGCATCAGAACCGCTACCTCCACCTTTGTGCAAGGAGGGACAGGAGGAGCACTGCCAGAGCCCTGCAAAATGACCTCCAGCAAACCACAAATGTGAACGTGGCTGCTCAAACGGTCAGAAACAGACTCCATGAGGGCGGTATGAGGGCCCGACGTCCACAGGTGGGGGTTGTGCTTACAGCCCAACACCGTGCAGGACGTTTGGCATTTGCCAGAGAACACCAAGATTGGCAAATTCGCCACTGACGCCCTGTGCTCTTCACAGATGAAAGCAGGTTCACACTGAGCACATGTGACAGACATGACAGGGTCTGGAGATGCCATGGAGAACGTTCTGCTGCCTGCAACATCCTCCAGCATGACTGGTTTGGCAGTGGGTCAGTAATGGTGTGGGGTGGCATTTCTTTAGGGGGCCGCACAGCCCTCCATGTGCTCGCCAGAGGTAGCCTGACTGCCATTAGGTACCGAGATGAGATCCTCAGACCCCTTGTGAGACCATATGCTGGTGCGGTTGGCCGTGGGTTCCTCCTAATGCAAGACAATGCTAGACCTCATGTGGCTGGAGTGTGTCAGCAGTTCCTGCAAGACGAAGGCATTGATGCTATGGACTAGCCCGCCGTTCCCCAGATCTGAGTCCAATTGAGCACATCTGGGACATCATGTCTCGCTCCATTCACCAATGCCACATTGCACTACAGACTGTCCAGGAGTTGTGGGATGCTTTAATCCAGGTGTGGGAGGAGATCCCTCAGGAGACCATCTGCCACCTTATCAGGAGCACACCCAGGCATTGTAGGGAGGTTATACAGGCATGTGGATGCCACACACACTACTGAGCCTCATTTTGACTTGTTTTAAGGACATTACATCAAAGTTGGATCAGCCTGTAGTGTTTTTTTCAACTTTAGAGTATAACTCCAAATCCAGACCTCCATGGATTGCTAAATTTGATTTCCATTGATAATTTTTGTGTGATTGTGTTGCCAGCACATTCAACTATGTAATGAACAAAGTATTTAATAAGAATATTTCATTTATTCAGATCTAGGATGTCTTATTTTTGTGTTCCCATTATTTTTTTGAGCAGTGTACTATGACCCATAAACTCTGTATAACTCACAGTACAATAAAACATGTGAGATATCTTCAACTTCTCCTTTACCACATATACATACCCATTCTGCTATTGGTGTTTTCTTATACCTAGAGCCTAATGGTGGGAAACCACAAAATGTGAACGTGGCTGCTCAAACGGTCAGAAACAGACTCCATGAGGGCGGTATGAGGGCCCGACGTCCACAGGTGGGGGTTGTGCTTACAGCCCAACACCGTGCAGGACGTTTGGCGTTTGCCAGAGAACACCAAGATTGGCAAATTCGCCACTGACACCCTGTGCTCTTCACAGATGAAAGCAGGTTCACACTGAGCACATGTGACAGACATGACAGGGTCTGGAGATGCCATGGAGAACGTTCTGCTGCCTGCAACATCCTCCAGCATGACTGGTTTGGCAGTGGGTCAGTAATGGTGTGGGGTGGCATTTCTTTAGGGGGCCGCACAGCCCTCCATGTGCTCGCCAGAGGTAGCCTGACTGCCATTAGGTACCGAGATGAGATCCTCAGACCCCTTGTGAGACCATATGCTGGTGCGGTTGGCCCTGGGTTCCTCCTAATGCAAGACAATGCTAGACCTCATGTGGCTGGAGTGTGTCAGCAGTTCCTGCAAGACGAAGGCATTGATGCTATGGACTAGCCCGCCCGTTCCCCAGATCTGAGTCCAATTGAGCACATCTGGGACATCATGTCTCGCTCCATTCACCAATGCCACATTGCACTACAGACTGTCCAGGAGTTGGGGGATGCTTTAGTCCAGGTGTGGGAGGAGATCCCTCAGGAGACCATCTGCCACCTTATCAGGAGCACACCCAGGCATTGTAGGGAGGTTATACAGGCATGTGGATGCCACACACACTACTGAGCCTCATTTTGACTTGTTTTAAGGACATTACATCAAAGTTGGATCAGCCTGTAGTGTTTTTTTCAACTTTAGAGTATAACTCCAAATCCAGACCTCCATGGATTGCTAAATTTGATTTCCATTGATAATTTTTGTGTGATTGTGTTGCCAGCACATTCAACTATGTAATGAACAAAGTATTTAATAAGAATATTTCATTTATTCAGATCTAGGATGTCTTATTTTTGTGTTCCCATTATTTTTTTGAGCAGTGTACTATGACCCATAAACTCTGTATAACTCACAGTACAATAAAACATGTGAGATATCTTCAACTTCTCCTTTACCACATATACATACCCATTCTGCTATTGGTGTTTTCTTATACCTAGAGCCTAATGGTGGGAAACATTGTGGGCAATAGAAGGGGACAGCAGAGAAGGAGGTGGCTGGATGGAGTCACTGAAGCAGTCGTCAGGAGCTTAAATGGACTCCAGAAGATGGTAGAGGACAGGACGGCCTGCAGGAACGTTATCCATGGGGTTGCAATGGGTTGAACACGACTTTGCAACTAACAACAAGAAGTCTCCCTTTATTTCTTTGTCGGTAAATATAAATTCAACACAAAATCTCCACTGATGGAGCATCCATAACCCCAGGAAGCAAGCTATTCCATTAATTGCCCTGTCAGAAAATGTTTCCTTACTTCTACATCTAGACTTGACATTCGACATTCTCAACCAATTAACATGTGTGGGACTCTTCCAATTATTATTTAGCTGCGACCACCACACCCCAACAAAGTTTTGGAAATTGGTATCTGTCTGAAGGGTTTTTAAAGATCATTTTCCCAAGCATGTTCCCTTAAAAACAACAGCAGGGTTGATGACGACCTCCCTTGATCGTTTTATTTGGCGGTGTTGCAATTTCCCAAGGCAAAGTACCTGAATTGGACTCCTATGACACATTGGGGATCAAGAGACACAGGACAACAAGAGAGATGAACTCGAAGTAAAAAAGTAGTGTTTGCTTACCTCGTCTGGCGTGGAAAAGATTCCGTAGGGCAGGTTTTGAATGGGGAAATGGGAATTCTCGTCCACTTTAATAAAAGACATGCTGCTTTGATCTTTCAGGCACAACGGAGAGAAAGAGAGAGTTTTCCAGATGTTGCTAAACCCCTGGCGGGCCCCTCCTTTCCCCCCCAATCTGAAACAGCCAATCAGTCTCGTTTCTTCTATCCCACCCTCACTGAATTTGCAATCTGCAAAACCAGGAAGTTAAACAGTACCAGATTTGCACATGACGTAACAGCAGCCCGAGCTGCAGCCTCCCTCCCTCCTTCACTCAAATTCTTCCTAAATCCTTCTTCAGCAGATTCAGCCTACAGAAATCAAAGAACAAGGATTTATGATGGCTGAGAGATGTATCCAGCCCACAGCTGCTGGATTATTGAGATGGGCACCATAGAAATTTAATAATCCTTCCCTCCCTTTTCTTTTCTTTTTTTTTGTAAGTTTTATTAGAGTTTTCACAAAAAGAAAAGAAATACAAGTAAAACATCTTTTTTGAAAGCAGCATAATCCTGGGTTACATCTCTTCGTACAGACACAAATTCAAGTTCATGCTCATTTTTATATTCCATTCCATATCTTATTACTATTCTACATTTTCTACATAGCTTCTCCCCTCTTTTAACTTTCTTAATTTTATTTTATTTATTTCATTTCAATTCAAATCATTGTACTTATATTCTTTGTCTGTCCTGTTTCAACTGTCTACTATCTTTTCTCATTAAACAAAATTTCTCCTGTAATCACTGATTGGAGTATGACGCCTTTATATCTTTCCCCTAAAATTATAACACTTAATATAATACATAACTTCCATTCGGATTCTGCTTGGCACATTCTAAAACTACACACTGTATTCTTGAAAAAAGAAAAATATATATAAATGTATAATATAATTAAAACAACAATCCATTCCAATTCAATTCTATCATCAATATTAATATTCATTTAAATCTTAACATTTTGCACATTACTCTTCAAATAAATATCATACTTCTATGGGAACAATTATAAACTATCCATAGTTAATTCCCCCCCCTTCACTTATATTTTATAAAACATTGACTAATTAAAATGTTCCCGTTCCTATTAATTCAATTTTCTCATTTATTTTATTTCATTTATTTTATTCACAAACATTTCCCCAAACCACACCAACTACTTTATCCCTCTTTTTAATCATGTTGTTTCCAATTTTCTAAAATTATTTCTATTACAAATATAACAATACAATCTTATGTACCTTCACAGAATCCCTTTTTCAGTTAGATTTTCACCCATTATCTCTAAATAGGTCCTGTTTCTTTACATCTTGCTCCAAACCTTTGTAACTTCTCTTCCTTTCCTTCTTCCCTCTCTTCTTCTCTCCCCTTTTTACCCCCCGTCTCTCCACCTCCATTTCCCTCTTCTGTATTCCCCTTTTCTGTTGCTTTCCAACATTATATCCACTTTTCAAATTATTTTTCCCTTCTTTGGCTTTTTTAAGTCTTAAATTCTCCGTTCTCTTTCCCCGCTTTCCCCTTTCTTCCCCACATAGAGTTACTTGTTCATTAAAGATGGCTTCTTCTTTGTCCAAGTCTTCTTGTTTTGCAGTCTTTTCTTGTTGTTTCTCGTAGTTGCAGATCTCCATTTCTAAGAATTGAAAAACAAAGCCAAAAGAGCCCTTCCCTTCTTGTGCATCTTCTTTGTATTTTTTAAGTTCCATTTTCAATTCATCCAGAAGTGATGCCATTGTAAAAAAATTTAAACAACCACCCAATTGGTTTTAGTCATTCAAATATAATAACCAAAAATCCAAAAGTCACCAGACAATCCAAATACACACAAGCTGTTTCTTTTTACACTTTTTTTTCCCCACTTTCTCTTCCTGGGGTTACTATTTAGTTGCAAAATCTCAGTTAAAATGTATCTTTTAGAAGTCTTGTTGAAGTTTTACTTTAGATTCTTTTGAAGTCCAGGCAGTCTCCTCCCTCCAGATCATGCCCTTATTCTTTTCCTCTCCCTTCCTGCTTATAAAAGAAAAAGTTTTTAATGTCCAGAAATCTTTATTGTCCCTTTGGCATTTAGTTGTATTTTCAGCTTAATTGCCTATTGATGCCAAAGTGGATTTTTCCGATTTCTTATTCCGATCTCTTAGTTGTCAATGTAAGGAAGGAGAGAGAAGAAAAAAAAACCTTTCCCTTTTCACTTTCTTTCGCTGCTTCCGACCTTCTTTGGGAGCGATGTTATCTTTTGTAAAATTTAAGTTCCAGGGTACCTTAATTGTTGTTTTTTCAGCTTAACCCGGTCAGCCAAAACTTTCACTTATCTTCCTCCTGCACTTTCTTTTCCGGTTGAGTTCTTCTTTGAGGCGGCCATTTCTGACTGCTGCTCCTACCGCCTTCAAGCCATCAAGAAACTTTGTTGAAGGATTTTACTTTTTGTAATGCTACATTAACAGTTTGAAACTGGCATGGTGCCTTTCAGGTTTTCTGACAGAAGCAACTCCCTTGGAAGGTTAAATATTGTCAGGCAGAGTTCTTGCAATCCTCCATGTCTTTTGAAACTATGGATATTTTTTTATTGTCTACAGGCAAGTTCATGAACGTGTAATTGAACTTTCATTCAGAGTTCTGAAAGAAACCCAATCTGGGCCTAGAGCAGGGGTGGGCAAACTACGGCCCGCGGGCCACATCCGGCCCGTTGGTCTGTCCAATCCGGCCCGCCCCTGAAAAAAATTCGCTGGGCGTGGCGTATTACCCTGTGCTGCGTGGCCCCCAAAGCTGCAAAACAGTGTGGAGCGCTCTCGGGGTAGGAAAGAAAAGAACTTTGCAAAGGCCTCGGCTGGGAGTTCGAAATCACCTTCGAGTGCGACCTCTCCGAAGGTGAGTCCCCGCCGATCCACCTTTTTCTTCAGGGGCTTCCAGGCTTAAACTTTGCAAAGGCAAAGTTTGCAGGCTGGAGCGTCTTCCCGCCGAGGAGCGGGAAGGGTTCCGCCCGGCGGGCGGGCGGGCTGCTTAAACTTTGCTCGGGCGGCACTTTAAAAGCCTGCTCCCAGCACCTGAGCAACTTCCCAGCAACTTTCGGCTTCCTTTTTCCTCGCGGCGCGTGCCTGGCCCGAGCCGCGCGGAGAAACCCGGAGCGCCGCCAGTGCGCCTCCTCCAAGCAGCCCGCCCGCCCGCCAGGCGAACCCTTCCGCTCCTCGGTGGGAAGACGCTCCGCCTGCAAACTTTGCCTGTGCAAAGTTTAAGCCTGAAGCCCGAAACCCGAGCAACTTCCCAGCAACTTGCGGCTTCCTTTTTCCTCGGGTGCTCGCGCCTGGCCCAAGCCGCCCAGTGGAGGGAAGCCCGGCGGGCGGGCTGGCGGGCTGCTTGGAGGAGGCTCCGGGCTTCCTCTGCCAGGTGCGGCGCCTGCGAGTAAAAGCCGAAGTTGCTGGGAAGTTGCTCGGTTTCCGGGCTTCAGGCTTAAACTTTGCAAAGGCAAAGTTTGCAGGCTGGAGCGCTTCCCCGAGGAGCGGGAAGGGTTCCGCCGGCGGGCGGGCGGGCTGCTTAAACTTTGCTCGGGCGGCACTTTAAAAGCCTGCTCCCAGCACCCGAGCAACTTCCCAGCAACTTCGGCTTCCTTTTAACTCGCGGGCGCTCGCGCCTGGCCCCGAGCCGCGCGGCAGAGGGAAGCCCGGCGGGCGGGTGGGCTGCTTGGAGGAGCGACCGGGCGGTGCTCCGGCAGCAGCAACAGGCAGTTCCGTCCGGGCTCCGCTCAGGTGTCCGGCTGGGGCTGTCAGGAGTTGCTACCGCCGGCGCAGCTCGCGCCTCCAGTCCCGCCTTGCCTTGGGAAGGAAAAGGCAAAACCAGGAGCCGCTGAGCCTGAGCCTCCGGTGCCACTGCTCCCGTTGCAAAGCACCGCCGCGGCTGTTCCTTTTTGCCTTTCCCTTCCCAAGGCAACGCGGACTGGAGCCGCGCCGGCGGTAGCAACTCCTGACTCAGGGGCCTCCGAGGGGAGGGGAAGGAGGAGAAGAGGGGGGAAGGTGGGGGCAATTCCCAAAAATCTTGTGCTGACCCGGCCCGTCTGTCAAATTTTAAAAGTCAATGCGGCCCCGAGCCAAAAAGTTTGCCCACCCCTGGCCTAGAGCAGGGATCCCCAACCTTTTCGACGCCGCGGCCCGGTTCCGGCGTCAGCTGGGCGCCGCCATCTTTTTTGACGAAAAATCACTTCCGGTGACGTCACGGAAGTGATTTTTCGTCAAAAATGGTGGCGCCAGCGCTTTGGTGAGCTTTTTCGGGTAGAAATGGCTTTCTACCCGAAAAGCTCACCAGGCTGGCGCCGCCATCTTTTTGACGAAAAATTGCTTTTTTACCAAAAAGATGGCGGCGCCAGCAACCAGCGGCCCGGTAAGGCTTGTTCCGCGACCCGGTACCGGTCCGCGGACCAGCGGTTGGGGACCCCTGGCCTAGAGGATAAAAATCTCTTGTAGATCAGGAACCTAATTCTTTTTCTAGGCAAGGTATTTGAGCCAGGAGTAGCCAATCAACTCATTTCCCTTGGATGAAACGGATTTTCTAGATCAATTACCATTTGTGTTTGGGAGGGAAAAATATAGAACCGAAAAATTTTAGACACTCTAGGGACGATCTGGGCCAGCAAAAGCAAGACTGTGACCCTGTTGGTTACCTTGAACTTCTCAGTGACTTTCAACTTCAACCACAAGATCCTTCTAAGTAGGTTCCAGAATTAGTAATGTGGTATATTCTACTGAGAATAGGAATATATATATATATATATATATATATATATATATAGAATATAGAATATAGAATAACAGAACAGAACAGGAGCTGGAAGGGATGTTGTAGGTCTTGCTCAAGCAAGGGACCCTATACCATTTCAGACAAATGGCTGTCCGGTCTCTTCTTAAAAGCCGCTAGTGATGGAGCACTCACAATTTCTGAAGGCAAGCTGTTCCACCAGTTAATTGCCCTCACTGTTAGGAAGTGTCTCCTTAAAAGGTTCTTCTCCTGAACTTCCGGTTGCAAAGCTTCGGCGGCGGCAGGAATCCGCTTCTCTGTGGGTCCCTGCTGCGCTCGCCACTGAGGTACCCCCGATCCAACTGGATTTGGGGGTTGTCATTGCCCCAAGGGGCAGCGGAAGACAGAGGAGATCCGGGCAGGGGTCTGGGGACATCACACCCCCTTTCCCCAGCCGGCTAGACTCCTTTTTCCTGAGGCGGTGGAGCGGCTGTCAGAAATGGCAGCCACAAAGGAATCTTCAACCGGATAAGACTGTGCAGGAGGAAGACAGAAGGAGAAGTTTTCTTGGCTGAACCGGGACATTAAGTTACTTTTAAAGCACCCTGGAAACCTGACTTTCGGATTGATACATTTGTTTCCAAAAGAAGTTGTTACAGCGGCGAAAGTGCTGAAGGAAAGTTCACTCCCCTTCCTTACGGAGAAAGCAAATGAGCACAGAAAAACCTGCTTTTTTAAGGTCTTTGTTATAAGCTCTTTGTTATAAGTGGGGAGGACTAAAAAAAAATCTTTAAAAATTTGTTGCCTTGAAGATTATAAGACCAGCAACTAACTGTAATACGGCTTTAAAATATATTTGGGATTTTGCCCCAGGAGGAAAAGTTGCAAAGAGAAGAGGAAATAATTTCTGTCTGTTTGGATTGTTTGATAACTTTGACAGTTGCAAATTACTTTAAGACTAAAAACATCTGGGTTGTTCTTAAAAATTTACAATGGCACCATCTGTGGATCAACTAAAAATGGAATATGAAAAATTAAAAGAAAGAGAACAAAATGGCAAGGATTCATTGGGAGCTGTCTTCCACTTTTTAGAAATGGCGGTTTCTACATACCAGCAAATACTTGAGGAGGAAGAAGGAGAAGAAGAAGAAGAAAAGGAAGAAGCCATTTTTAATGGACGAAAAAGTTCGATTAAGAAAGAAAATAGGAAGAGAGGAAGGAAAAATGAGAATTTAAGATTCAATAAAACAACCAAGAAAAGGAAAAATAAAGTGAAAAAAAGGTACAATGTTAGAAAGCAATTGAAAAGAGAATTACAACAGAGAGGGGAAGCTAAAAAGGTGGAGGTTAGGAGAGTGGGGGGCAAAAAGACCAGACTGGAGAAGAAAGGGAGGGAAAAAGGGAAAAAAAGCCACGGTCTGAAACAAGATTTTTTTTTAGAGATAAAGGATAAAGGATAGTGTATAATTAAAGAAAGATTCTGCAAGAGTACATGAGATAGTATTGTAGTATTTGCATTTGAAACAGTCTATTGGAATATTATAAGAATTAACAAAATATTAAAATATTAAAATGTTTAATAATGATAGATTTTAATATTTAATAAAATATTAAAGAGAATGTGTAAAATGATTAATGCTTAGTTATACTATTAATTAGAATTAGAATTAGAATGGAAATTATATACTTAACTATATTATAAGTTTATTATTCTTTTATTTTAAAATGCAACATGTAGAATGTACTAAGCAGAATCAGGATGGAAATTATATTTTAAGTGTTACTTTAGGGAAAGGCGTCACACCTTAAAAGTGATTACAGGGGAAATTCTTTGCTAAGGAGAAGAGATAAATAGATGATTGGAAAAGAACGGACAAAAGATACAAACATAATGATTTTGAAATAAGATGAAATAAACAAAATATAATTAAGAAAGTGAAAAGGAGAAGTTATATAGAAAATATAGAATGGTGAACAAGATATGAATGGTATATAAGGTGAGCATGAATTTGATTTAGGTCTGTAAAAAAAGATGTAACTCGGGGCTAAGCCACTTTTCAAAAGAAGTTTTATGTTTTGTGTTTTGGTTAGCTATGTTTTGATTGTGAATTAATAAAACCTTGGAGGAATAAAACTAAAGGGAGAGAAATTTGGAAAAGACATGTATAAATGATAATTAAGGAGGTTTTATCTTTTTATGTCTTGTTTTATGTTTTGTATTTTGTGTGTTTATGCTTGATTGAGAATTAATAAAACCTTGATAGAAATATAATTGAATAAAAGTGAAGGGAGAAACAATGAGAAATTTGGAAAAGATATATATGTGTTTAAATGGAAATGTGATAATGTGGAACTATGCCTTAGAAATTAATGTTTTATTTGCCTTGTTAAAACTTATAAGTAATTTTTGAGAAAGGAGGTTTTATACTTTGATGTCTTATGTTTTGTTTGTCTTTAAAAAAATCAATAAAACTTGTTTATAAAAATAAAAAAAAGGTTCTTCTCCTACTTGGATACTCTTTTCCAGAAAGTGGGGTACGACTATTATATTTCCTGGTGATTGGGCTTGGTGTGTGTGTATCCCCCCTCTAGGCTCCATGTTGTCCTCTATGCTTGTATCTTTCCATCTAATGCAGGTGAGGTGGTTGAACCCCTGGATCCACTGCTTGGTAGTGTAATGGACTGAATGCTGGCTAATAAAACAAGACTCAATCCCGTGTTTCTAGAGGAAGAATCAGTCCAGCTGAGTAATGCCCTACCGTCCTAGAGGGATGGTGTTTGGACTAGATGACCTATAAGGTCCCTTCCAATTCTGATTACCTGTTATCTGTTAGGGATGGCTTGCTCTAAGTTGTTGTTTGCTCCATCATTGTTACCAAAGTCCAGAACATAGAGGGAGGTTTGGCTGATTGTGTTTTCTAATCTCAGAGCTGTTCAGCTATTGGGCAGTTTAACATTTTAAATAAATAATGCAAAGCCATTAATAAAACTTTACAAACAAGAACTGGTTCGGCTCACCCAGCCTAACCTAAGCTAGAAACAAACCCACTATATGATGACTTGCTGTGTTAGGCAACTTTTTTTGGTACATGCACATGGCTTTCCTTGTGGCATATTATACAGGATCCTCTCGGATTGAGTTGGTTAGAAATGTTGTCGATGAATAAACAGCATTTTTGCAATGTATAATGGAATACACACAGAGGCATACACAAATAGTCAGAACCCTATCAAAAACAGCTGGTAAAAACGAAAGAGCAGGCAAAAGCAGGTATTATCCACAAGTAAGGATTTTGTCATCCATTCTCAAAAATGTTTCTTTCAAAGTAGTACACAAATAGTCGATCCTATGTCATTCTTGAATTCCTGTTAGTCGAAGGGCTATAATTTCCTTACAAATATGCATTTCTAGAAATGGAACAAAGCAAATCGTAATTCATTACTTATAAGAAGTACATGTAATTTGATTACCTTTATTATAAACAAGTTCAAATTCAACAAAGCATTTAGTCTGGGTTGATCGTTATAGAACATAGGTAGTCCTCAACTTACGACAATTGAGCCAAAAATTTGTTAAGTTAAGATTTGTTTGCCTCATTTTATGACCTTTCTTGACACAGATGTTAAGTGAACCACTGCAGTAGATAAGTTAATAATACAGTTAAATGAACCTGAGTTCCCCCTTGAATTTGCTTATTAGGTTGCAAAAGGGGATCATGTGACCTTGGGACACAGTGATGGTCACAAATATGAACCAGTTGCCAAGCGTCTGAATTTTGATCACGCAACCATGGGGGAAGCTGCAAACTATGTCATAACTACAAAAAATGGTCATAAGTCACATTTCTTAGTGCTGTTGTAACTTTGAAAGTTGACTAAACTGTTGTAAGCCCAGGACTTCCTGTATAAAGAAAGCAGCATGCCCTGATATCCGAAAGGTTGCCCACAGAACATTGGAGCAAACTTGTTTTCATTCCAGAAGACACGCCTGGATTAAAAACCACTAGATGGCAAACTCTTTGGGAAAAAGCTTGGAGGATATTCCCAAGTGTATCAGGTGTTCCATGGTGACCAGAAATAAAATCCGCTGGACTTTGGAACTTTCCCTCTCAGAAGATGGCATTCGGTGACTTCAAGATCCACAGAAAAACAGAGATTTCTGAGGTTGTATTTCATACTTTAAGACAGGAAAATCAAGAGGCATTTTTCTCCAGAGCTGGGACGTCAACGAAACCAGGGAAAGAGACTGAAGTCGGAAGAAATCAAAGCTGCACCTATCTCAAATGCTCTTTCAGTGCAGAAATGCTATTGTGTGTGTGTGGGGGGAATAAGGATACCACGGAGTAATCCTAAAGGAAGGGTTTTTCTCTAGTTGCATTTCAACTCCTGCATCAAAGTTGTCAACACAAACTCTTGTCCAATGCTGTGGTCCTTCCTATTAACCACATTAAGTTTCAACCTACAGTTAGTTCTTCACTTAGTGACCACAATCGAGCCCCAAATTTTTGTGGCTAAGTGAGACAGCTGACTTTTGCCCCATTTTACCATCTTTCTTGCTACAGTTTAAGTGAATTACTGCAGGTGTTAAGTTAGTAACAGGTTGTTAAGAGAATCTTGCTTCCTTGTTGACTTTGCTTGCAGGAAGGTGGCAAAAAATTATGACACGACTCTGGGACACTGCCACCGTTGTAAATACGAGCCGGTTGCCAAGTGTCTGAATTTGGACCATGTGACCCCGGGTGTGATGACCCAGGGTGGGATACAAAAGCAACAAACTCACAAAAACAGGTAAAGTCCCTTTAATTCCTTCAACTTGGCTTTAAAGGTCCAATTATCATTGACTGGAGAAAAAACTCCCCCACCAACAGTTGAGAAAAGGAAGAACTTCCATTCAAACTCAAAATACATATAAATTATAAATAGAAAAAAAATAACACAAACCACACTGAAGAATTAATGACAAGACAGGATAAGGGCTTGAAGACGTCCACAGATATGGAAATACACACACTGGGAAGGATGCCAGAACTCAACATAAGAACTGACAGACTAGAAATATTTTCACACTTTGCTTCCAGCCCTGGCCCACGCGCAGTTTGTCCTTTTAAACAGTCCTCATAGCTGCAGCCCATGAAGGGGATCAAGGCCCTTTCCTCTCCCACAGACCACGCCATTCACGTTTCTCCCTTATCTGCTCCTCCCTGCATGCCCTAGGATGAAGAGGGGATGGCCTGGGTCTTCCTCTGAATGCCCAGCCAGCCTGTGCCCTTCCCCAGTTTCCTCCACAACCTCTGGAGCCACACTCCCACTCCCTGTCGGAGTCAGATTCTAACAGGGGCATGACAACGGGGATGTTACAATGGTCGTGTGAAAAATGATAATAAGTCACCTTTTTTCAGTAACTTTGGTCATTAAACGAATTGTTTTAAGTCAAGGACTACCTGTATAAGTTTTTAGTATGGTGAACGTCTATTGGTTTCCAATGGGAGGGCAGGTTATCATATCCATTCTAAATTCCCTTTCCTTTCCTTTTTTCTCCTTTCCTTTCCCTTTTCTTTTCTTTTCTGATAAAAGGAAGTCAACTCATTAAAAGGCTGTAAACTGTTGCAGGTTAACCAGTGTCTGTCATCTGAACCCAGACTCACCTGTCTCAGTCCAATATTGAAATAGGCTTTCCTCAAGGCGGGTTCAATCAAAACCGATATTGCTAATCAAATCAAATTTGCTTTTTCTATAGTGCGACGACCTGCATGCAATTTCTCCTTATCACATCCCTTTTTTTCCAGGGCCCAAATGGATGCACGCCCCTCTTTAAACATCTTACAAAAAAAACCCAAAAGGCACCAACTGCCTCTCCTCCGTCCCAAATTTTTAAAAATTTTATTTTAATCAAAGTTAAAGATGTGGGTGAACATAAATACAATACACTTAAAAGTTCTTCATTCTTTGTATTGGTGCACGGAAAAGAACCCATTAGCACAATTCCCGAGAAGACCCGCAAGCAGGCAAACTCTCAACATGCACGCTGGAGAAAATGAAGAAAAAATAAAATAAACAAAAGAGGGGAGATGGGAAAGAAAAGAAAAACAAACCAAGAAAAGAACCTCGAAGAGCAAAAGTCACGCACGCTTTAAAACCTCAGCACTCTCTGACACGCTCAGAAAACGAAGGATGCATACATAAATAGATAGCTGGGTGTAAACAAGCTATTATGATAACGTGTGTATAAATTTTTGTTAAGGGGGAGGGGAAACCAAGCAGCCTTAATGATTAAATACATTCAGTTATTGATTGCTAGTTGTGCCATACAAGGCATTACCAAAGAGGAAATGAAAAAAAGAGGCGGGAAATTGTGCTGCAGAGAGAGGGAGGGAAGGAGGGAGGGAGGGAGAGAGAGAAAGAGAGAGAGAGAGAGAGAGGAAAGCTATATACAAAATGAAAATGAAGTGTCTTGGATTAATGCATGCATGTTTAATACGAGAAGTGGGAAAAGCACGGATGCCCTCCAACATAACTTTGAAAAAGCCCTCTGCACTTATTATTTTTTTTTAAATGATGATAATACTTTTTATAGCCATGGTGTCCGTTCATCAGTTTCCAATAGGCCCACTTTCCTAGTGGATGAGTTGTGGACAGTTTATATCTTCATCCGTAGGAACTAAAAACAAAGGACCATAAAAGAAAGAAGTTTTGTCGTGTGCTAAAAGAAAGGGGAGAGGGGAAATTCTATGTTTTTGCATGACATGCATGATTTGGGACCCTTGTCTTCTTGAAGTCTACAAGGGGCGGGCCAGAAAAACGAAAGACTTATGTGTGTGTGGAGGTGGGTGGGTGGGCTTTGTGAAAGGGGAAGGAAAAAGCTGAAGTCAATTTTCATCTGCAGGTGGTCAAACATTTTAATATTCCAGCTACAGGAGCAGTTCAAATCTTCTGAATCTTTTCCCCAACAACTACCGGATTCTCTTTTCTGATCTTCTCAGCTGCGTCAGCTTTGTAATTGTAAGAGCAACTGTGGACATCTGAGTAACGGTGTACAGCACAATAAACGTTTCCACACCTGCACTCAAACCCTGCAAAGAAAGAACAAAAGATGAAATAGCAATAGCGCTTAGACTTTATATACCACTTCACAATGATTTATAAGCGGTTTACAGAGTCAGCCTACTGCCCCCAAACAATTTGGGTCCTCATTTCACCCACCTCGGAAGGATGGAAGGCTGAGTCAACCTTGAGCTACCGTATTTGCCAGCGTATAAGACGACTGGGCGTATAAGACGACCCCCAACATTTCCACTCAAAATATAGAGTTTGTTATATACTCGCCGTATAAGACTACCCCTCTTCCGCACACCTTCCACATACCAAATAAAAGGTAAAAGAACATCAGATTTGATTTCAACATGTTAATTTATATTCAAATGCTTATGACATGCAGGAAAACTCACAAGGCTGTGAAAGTATGCCAAATAATAGAACATAAGTAATTTTCCGATTCAGAGCAGGTATAGTTCATAGTTTTATAAAATGTGTGTGTGTGCCTAAATTTCAAATTACCCATTTACCATGACTTGTCATGGACAGGCAACTTTATTAAAAGAATTCTATTTCAGCTAAGCCGGAAAGACACAAATAGGGCCTGCAGAAGCATAATTTTCACTCTGATATTAATTGTGGCAATGTTGCATTTAAACTAGCCATGATTAATTATATCCAAATTTTCACACCCACACTCCCCTTCCTTTAGCTTTCTGAAAACCCCACATTCGCAGATCCCATTTTAGCAATGCATCTAAGATTTGACTTGCCAGCCACTATCATTAAATTATGCTTGCTAAAATATGAACTGAAATATGAACTGAAATATGAACTACCCTGCAAAGCTGCCCATAATGAAGATAAGTTGATCTTGATGTCAATCCTCCTCAGCCTTTCACTTGTCTTTTACTTGATACCGCTGCCAAACCTGATTCTGGGTAACGCTCTAAGCCCCAGAGGCGGGTCCGATCAGTCCCTTCGCCCAGCTCCACAAAAAGGTGAAATCGCCAGCGAAGCAAAACAAACGGAAGGAAGAAACCGAGCAAGCCGGGTCAAGAGCTGCGCTACCTCTAGCTGAGCCTTAGCGGTAGTAGGGACCCACATCCCACCTCCGCCCCACCTCAGCGAGGGGAGCCGCCGGATTGCGGGCGAATCCCTCCCTGGCAGAGCTACGGGTAACCCGATCGCTCAAGGCTACAACTGAATGCAAAGTCCCCGCTCTGAGATCTGCAGCTAATTTACGAGGAACCTTTGCAATTCGCCAGCGCCTGCTATGACCTCAAGGAGAGGGAGAATCGAGCCTCCTCACCAACAAGGCGAAGACATACCAGATTTGCCGGCGTATAAGACGACCCCCACTTGGAGGCATGTTTGTCAGGGCAAAAAGTCGCCTTATACGCCGGCAACACGGATTTAGGATCGAACTGCTGGCAGTTGGCAGAGTTAGCCTGCAATGCTGCATTGTAACCACTGGGCCACCATGGCCGGCCCTTCCTTCCTTCCCTTCCCTTCCCTTCCTCCCACTTAGCAATAGCACTCAGACTTAAATACCACTTTACAATGCTTTACAGCCCTCTCTAAGAAGTTTACAGAGTCAGCATATTGCCCCCAACAATCTGGGTCCCCATTTTACTAACCTTGGAAGGATGCAAGGCTGAGTCAACCTTGGGCCTGGTAAAATTTGAACTGCCAAATTGCAGTCAGCCAGCAGTCAGCAGTACTACACTCTAACCACTGCGCCACCGTGGCTCATGGTCTTTGGAATGCATAAGGTCTGGAGTTCCCCCCAAAGGTGATAAATCAGTGATAAATCATGATCATAGATAGATCAATCATGTATTCTATTCTATTCTGTGAATTATCACCCCATTTTTAGGCTTACTGTTCAATTCAAACTTCCCAATAATTAGATCCAAGAGAACTTACCAGTAAGACCAACCTTCTTTCTGCACATAAAACAACGAGTTTTTTTCTGTTTGGGTTTGTCAAATGATTTGCCTTGTTCTTCCAAGGAAGGTTCTGCACTATCTGATGCTGAAGCTGAAGAGAAAAGATGGAGAAAGATCAGGATACAGCCAGGACATTGGAAGCCAACTCAGCACAGTTCAAATGCAAAGCCTTGAACTCCAAGAAATGGACCTCAGATCCTCCACCATTCAATCATACCCATCTACTCCTATTTTTCTCTACAGACAATTCAACATCCTGTTTTAGAACTGTAGGGCTGGAATCATCTAATTTAATCCTCTGCAACATGCAAGAAAACCAATTAATTTTTTGTGTGAATGGGGGCTGCCCAGTTTCTTCAGAAATGAAGGCCTCCTGCTGGTCCCAGGACATCTCAAATAAAGGTAACATTGAGAATGAAGAATTGAAACAGAAACTTTATGATGCTCCAGTGAAAATTCCTGCAGAGGATTGACTCAATACCAAGTCTTCTTCACTCAACTTTTCAGATTAAACAGCTCTACGAAACTATGTGGTCAGGCTGTTTTTGGGGAGGAAAATAAGGGGGGGATCTGCCTCTGACTACCAGCATCCATCAGTATTCCTCTAGCTAGTGTCCTGTCAGTGTGTGAGAGAATTGAAGGCTGTTTGGAAACTGAAACAGTATTTGCTGTGTGAGCAAGTAGGAGACAGCAAGGAGCCTAGGCGTGGCTTAGCTCAACTGTTCTGTTACTAAAGCTGCTTGGTGCTGTGAAATTAAAACTGGAACTCCTCTCCTCTGCTTGTGTTTTGCATTTGGAACAGATTTCTTTTCAGATGGGGAGGGGGAGTAGAACTCCTTAGCATCAGAGAGTGTTAATAATAATAATAATATACAAACTACTAATGCTCTGATGGTCATCTCGAAAAATTCTTCCTTAGTGAGCACCTAGAAGCCAAGAGGAACATATGTGCCAAATTTCAAGTCTGTAGATTTTACGGTTTTGGAGATTTTGTGATGATGCGTGAGTGGTCTTTCACTTTTATATAGATATATAAATATGCTTGTTTTGCTACCCAAATCCAAAAAAGGAACCCAAATCCAAAAAAGAAACCTAAATCCAAACCAGTAGCAAGCTGTGTGTAACCCACAAATGAAAAAAATTAGGTATTCTGAGCACTGGTTGCTGGCCAAGGTTGCAAAGCCATCCTCCTAAAAAACATGTTACTTTCCTTCTCACAGCAAGGGTTTCTGTACAAAGCACCCAGGTTTTTGGGGGATAAAAGCCCATCTCCAAAAGCATTGGGGCTAAATGAAAAAAAACCATATTTTACTAGAAAATATATCCATGACATTGCCAGAAAAAACAAATATTCATTATCCTCATCAGTTTAGTCTACCTTGCTATGCACGAGATACTCAAGGTAGCTCTTCAAAATAAAATATAACTTGGGGGTAAACCAACAGCTGAAATTATTAGAACAAATTAGAAGGTCTAATTTTTGCTCTCTGGAAGCTCTGTGAGCTTCCGAGTCCCTGGAGATTGCTTCTTAAATTTTTATCCCTTTCTCCCTTTCTTGCATATGTTTAAGATGCTCATTTCATCCCTCAGGAATTCTTGACATCTTTTCTCAGAAAGAACCCTGCCCTCACTTCTGAAGGATAAGAAAAGGCCAATCCAACCCAACTCAACTCAACCCAATCTCATCATGGCTTCACAAGGTGACCCATCGTATTTTCTCTAATGGCTCTCATTGCTATGGGAAAGGATTCCAAGAAAGAGTTGCTCCAACATGGATTCATACAGTTATACGCATAAACCAACAGTTCCAGACAAGCTGACACAGTATGCAAAAGAGCTAAGAACTAACTGAAAAGCTAAACGGGCAACTTGTTGACTGCTTAATTGGAAACCCTGTATCCAACACCTAATTATACCAATGATTAGTAAGCAACGTAAGAAACAAAAATGACCAGGTTTACCCATGATGGATCAATGCCATGTGTGGATCCAGACTGTAAATCATTCTACTGGGGGGAGGGGGGGGAGGGAAGAGATATTAAAGCACCAAAACAAGAATATGTTCCAGAGGAACTAACACATGCAGAAAAATCCTATTAACTAGTTTAGATAGAATAGTTACAAATAATATCCCATTGACCATCTCAATACAATAGACTAATGGAAGGCTCATAATCGGATTATAATCACAATCAGATATTATATAATTATAAACATAATCAGAGGGGGACGTGATGGCTCAGTGGCTAAGACTGAGCCTGTCCATCAGAAAGGTTGGCAGTTTGGCAGTTCGAATCCCCAGCGCCGCGTAACAGAGTGAGCTCCTGCTACTTGTCCCAGCTTCTGCCAACCTAGCAGTTCGGAAGCATGTAAAAATGCAAGTAGAAAAATAGGGACCACTTTGCTGGGAAGGGAACAGCGTTCTGTGTGCCTTCGGCGTTAATCATGCCAGCCACATGACCACGGAGATGTCTTTGGACAGCGCTGGCTCTTCGGCTTTGTAACAGAGATGAGCACCGCCCCCTAGAGCCAGAAATGACTAGCACGTATGTGCGAGGGGAACCTTTACCTTTTAATCAGATTGTGCAAGTGACAGGCATGTTACAGCAGGGGTCCCCTACCCCTGGTGGGTGAACCAACATGATCTGCAGCATGGAAGAAACCTGTCCGTGCAAACAAGCGAAGCCCCATTCACTGGATGCAGGCAGCATGCAAAACCACACCCGCTCCAGTCCACGGAAAAACCTCTCTCCATGAAATGCCAAAAGGGTTGAGGGCCACTGTGATAGAGTAACTTCTTGACCAACAAGAGAAAAATAAAAACTGATTTCATAGATGTGTGTAAGGTAGCTTCAGGTTAGCCCAGGTAACAGTAAACAACATTCGTGACATTTGATATATTAGCTAAGAGTCTGAAGAAAAAATGCCTAGAATGAGAGCAAAACAAGGGAGGGAGCATTTAAAAACACACACACAAAATAAACCCTTTATAACTGAGAAACCTCTAGAAGGCTCCTGATTCAATTAGTAGCAACCTAATTGAAGCAAATTACAAGGGGTGAGAAGATAGACCTCTGGCCTGGATTTAGCAATATGGTGGAAGTGCCACTGCCCAAAGGATCTGCTATGGTTGCAAGATTCCTGCTTGGAATCTTAGAGTCAACAGTCCAACCTGGATTGGAATGTGGATTAGACAATCCCAAAGTCTTTCCTGGTTATTCCTTCCATGGTTTGGTGGGTATCTACCTTGGTCCCCTGCTGGCTGACCAAACTGGAGACCTTTGAAACATTGTGATATGAGGAATGGAAGACAGCTCTCCCCAAAAATGAGATTAAATGAGCCACGATGGCGCAGTGGTTAGAGTGCAATTCTGCAGGCTACTTCTGCTGCCTGACATCTGCCTGCAATTTAGTTGTTCAAATCTCAACAGGCTCAAGGTTGACTCAGCCTTCCGTCCTTCTGAGGTGGGTAAAATGAGAACCCAAACTGTTGTGGGAAATATGCCGACTCTGTAAACCGCTTAGAGAGGGTTGTAAAGCGCTATGAAGTGGTAAATTAAGTCTAAGTGCTATTGCTATGTAAAGCACAATGAAGCTGTATATAATTCTAATGGCTAAGCCTATTGCTATTGCAGGCTAAATCTGCCTACTGCTGGCAGTTCGATCCTGACTGGCTCAAGGTTGATTCAGCCTTCCATCTTTTCAAGGTTGCTAAAATGAGGACCCAGATTGTTGGGGGCAAGAGGCTGACTTTGTAAATTGCTTAGAGAGGGCTGGAAAGCACTGTAAAGTGGTGTTATTGCTAAATCTCATAATGGCAGGCTAATATTTGGTTATGTTATCACATAGTTCCCTGTATGCCGAGCAATGACTCCAGTGCTCCTCATGTGTTCATAAAATTAACGGTCCAAAGTAGGTCTTCAATTATGACAAGAAGAGACAATAGCTTTCTCTCACACGCTCATACAACTATGCAACTGACAGCAAACATCTTAGTTGACAATGAAAGACTGTGTAGGAATAAGTGTTCATTTAAGGTCACGCTTATTGTTAATTTTGCCTGTAAACCCTTTTTGTTCTTTACGAAAACCGCATGAAGTTGAAAGGCTGCAAGTAGAAACATGAAAAAAAAGGAGATTAGAGGAGAATTATGACACGAGGAATACACAAGCAATGGTGCAGAAAAGGTGAAAAACGAAATTGGCACACAGTTATTGGCAACACATAGTTCAGGACAGCCATTAGTAAACTACAGGTAGTCCTCCACTTACGACCACAATTAAGTCCAACATGTATGTGACTAAGTGAGAAATTTTGTTAAGTGAGTTTTGCTCCATTTTACGACATTTCTTGCCACATCTGCTAAAGGAATCACCTGCAGTCGTTAAATTAGTAACACGGTTGTTAAGTGAATCTGGCTTCCCCATGGAGTCAGAAGGGCGCAAAAGGGGATCTCATGACCTCCCCGGGTATACGGCCACCTGGTCATAAATATGAGTCAGTTGTCAAGCATCCAAAATGTAAATCACGTGACCACGAGGAGGCTGCAGATGGGAAAAATGGTCACAAGTGGGAAAAATGGTCACAAGACCCTTTCTTCCCAGTGCCGTTATAACTTTGAACCATCACTAAGCAAAATTGTTGTAAGTCTAGGACTACCTGTACAAACTGCATGCAAGAATAAAATGGCGGCAGACGCCATTTTAAGAAGAGATGTTTGCAAGCAGAGAATTAGTTTGGCACAAGAAGGTGGAAAAGAAAGGAAAAGAGGTGATAAAATAGTTTATGTCTAGGTCTGATATCACTTGATAAGAATGGGCACCACTTAGGTAAGTTTTACCCTTTCTGACTTTCTCAAATTGGCTCCAGAAGACTTAACAAATGAATGCTTTCTGCCTTGATGTAAGAGGAGATTCCATGTTCTCCCCACTCTTACTGTGAGATATTCCTGAGCTCCATTTTATCAAATGTTATCAACCAGGGCTTCCCAAACTTGTGAAAACTGGAGCACAACTACTCTATCCAACCCCCCCAGATGGAACAGAATAGATATTTTAATCACAATTAGGTGAACCAATTCTTCAGCAGCTCTAGGATAGGAGTGTTGCAACTGAGGCCCTCTGGGTTTATAAACCCCCTTCCAAAATGGTGTTATTTTTAATTGTAAGGGAAGGGGAAATTGAGAAATGACGTAGGGAGTAAATCAAAGCAAAGATAATGTTTCCTTTGAGCTGAGCCCAACTTCTGGTAGCTGGGTGGATCGTCTACTTTGTTATTTTGGCAATGATACAAAGGGAGCATGACTGGAATAAGTATTGACTTCTTAATCGTGCTGAGGCAGCACAGTGGCTCAGTTTTTAAGATCCTGGATTTGTTGGTTGGAAAGCCGGCAGCTTAGGTTCGAGACCCAAGCGCCATACGATGGGGCGAGTTCTCATCCTTGCCTCAGTTCCTGCCAAGCTAGCAGTTCAAAAGCATGCAAATATGACCAGATAAATTGGTACCACTTCGGTGGGAAAGTAACAGCATTCTGTGAGGTCATGCTCCATGACATCATGCCTGGCCACATGATCGCAGAAATATCTTCAGGCAGCGATGGCTCAATGGCGGAAATGGAAATAAGCACTGCCCCCTTATAGTCAGCAACAACTAGCAGAATAAAATCCGCAGGGACTCCTTTACCTTTCGCTTAATCTAGTCATGTCTCCTGCTTAGCGATTCTATGATGGGTCTCTCACTAAAATACTAGCCATGTTCAACCCTGCGTGCGTGTTTTTTGGAGATTAGCCAAGGTCAGTCAAATGTCGCTATCTATAATACTGGTAACAGTAATTGTATTAAATTTTAATTACATTTAAACTAAATTACACTTAATTTTGGCCTGAACCTGTCTACTTTTTGGAACATGTCCTCCAGAATGCTTCTTGAAGGCCACCTCTGCTCATGGAAACTCTGAACTGGTAAAGTGTAAAAGCCACATTTAAACAACAATCCAGTTTCAAGAATTCAGAGGAGGACTAACCTAGTGACCTCATTTGAGCGGGGAAGATAACATTTTGGGTGGCCACTTTCACAAGGGAGTGGGGGGGGCGACATTTCAGGCACCTTCTAAAGCAAGAGGAAGTTACATAGAGATAAGCCACTAATGGAGGCTTATATTAGCCTTTGCTTTACTGAATGAGCTCAACAAAATGCACCACTCCAAAATTAAGACTTTGCTGCTGGATTTGGTTATCGATGTGAACATCTGGGGGGTGGGTGGAGAAAGAAGACACAAAAATGGGGCCCTGGAACGACATTTCCAGACACATTTCAACTATTTTTGTGTGACAAATTAGTGCAACCCAGCACACTGTTTGGGAAGCGTGGTTAGTGCCTGCAAACTTAACAAGGAAACCCACTTACCTACTGTGGTTAGTGTTAAATCTGAATCACAGCTCTTCGTTTTGGCTCTTGAGCTCTCCACCAGGAAATCAGGGCCATCTACATTATTGTCTAGGTTCACGTCATAATCGCATTCTGTTTCTGAGCCCCTGGTAGTGTCAGGTAAATCTGAGTTATCCATCGAAAATTCGTCTCCGGTACTGTCTATTGAAATTGTCTCGGCAAGCTCCACTGATGTTGGTTCTAGTTATTCAACGGGATATGTATTTTAGGTATGTGTTTTGTGTTATGGTTTTTTTTTTTTCTTTAGATTAAAAAAAAAAACATGCTACATGCACAGTTTTAAAAACAATTTGTTTATTGTTAACATCCCTAGCCCCAAAATAATTGGATTCAAGGTCTGTGAAACATAAAAGTTAATTAGTTCTAGAGAGACATCAGATAACAGGGTAGGTAAATTGGTAGTAAGGATGGACTGTTTAGCAATGGGATGCAATTTTAGCCCTGCTGTGGTTAGAAGGAAGATAATAACAGTATTTGTAACAAAGAAGAAGAAAAGTTCATCCAAAGGTGTTATCCCTCCATGTAGTCACATTTTTCCGTAACACCCCACCCAGCCATCACTTCCTTAACTCTACCGGATTAATTCCCTTGCTTTGCCAAACATTGGGAAATTCAGAATTTGTCTAACACAGGCAAAACTCAACACAATTGAAAGAATGCTTTCAACTGTGTTGAACTGAACGGGGAAGTACAAGTGGGTCTTCAACTTACGACAATAGAGCCCAGAATTTTGCATTGCCAAACGAGACCGTTGTTAAGTAAGCTTTCCCCCATTTTATGACTTTCTTGCCATCATTGTTAAGTGAATTGCTGCAGTTGGTTAAGTTAGTATTAAGTGAATCTGGCTTTCCCCCCATTGACTTGGTTTGTCAGAAGGTCACAAAAGGGGATCCATGACTGCAACCGTCATATGAACAAGTCAGTTGCCAGCTGTCCAAATTCTAATCCCATGATCATAGAGATGCTACAATGGTTGTTAAGTATTAAAAAAAAACACGGTCATAAGTCAACTTTTGTGAGTGCTGATGAGTGCATCTAATGGTCACTAAATGAACTGTTGTAAATCAAGGACTGTAGCAGAATGCCTCTGACTGACAGGACAGGTGCTTTTAAGATCTGGAATTCTCTTGGAAGATAAAACTGCATAAGATAACAAAGCTGCATACTCAGCACATCAAAGCTAGACTGAAACTGCTAACAAGATATACAAGATAAGGATTCCTTTGAGTCAAGGCCAACTCCTAGAGATTATTTATTTGAATTTATTAGCTCCAACTGATCCCAAAGTACATAACCATGTACATGTGGTTGGGCATTGTTTTCTTCTACCATGTTTATCTGTCTTCTACCATCTTTATCAACTATCCAATCTAACTTACACTCCTAAGGTTTTCTATGGCTGTGTCCCATCCAAGAATTGTTCAGATCTGATCCTGTTCATCAGGGGTCTTCAAACTCCACAGATTTAAGACTTGTGGACTTCAACTCCCAGAACTCCTCCTCCAGTCATGTTAGCTCAGGAATTCTGGGAGCTGAAGTCCACAAACTTGCCAAGTTTGAAGACCCTTTCTATTGATCAATGTTTTAAACTAACATATGTTTTCCAAAGGGGCTCCATGTAGCAAATATTCCACATGCTCTCCATCACTTCATTGGGATGCTTACATATGCTGTTTGCTGCCTAAATGAATGTGCACCTCCTTTCGTAAGAATCCAAGGTGGCCAAAAGAAAGCTTGGAAGAGTCAAAGATGTCAAAGATTTCTCTGTCTTATGTATGAGGTCATTCCTGGTTAGCTGTACCCTACAGATGTTGGGAACCCTCTAATTTGCATATTTCCATCCTCCCCTTTTCTTATTGGCACAGAGAATCATGGATTCATTTGAGACGGAAAGTGATCATTTCCCTTTGACATTACCAAACCCCCATGACTGTACATGAATACCGCATCCAATGGGAAGGCAGAGAGCTCCAAGCATTCCCTGTTTTCCTAAATTGGTTTCCATGAATTACGAACATCTGAACTGAAAACAAAATTCTATACCAATGGTCTTCAAACTTGGCAAGTTTAAGACTTGCGGACTTCAACCCAGAATTCCTGAGCTAATATGACTGGAAGAGGAATTCTGGGAGTTTAAGACTTGTCTTAAAGCTGTCAAGTTTGAAGACCCCTGTTCTATACCATCTCTGTTTCACATCTCGTCACATCATGCCTGCCTGCCTGCCTGCCTGCCTGCCTGCCTGCCTGCCTGCCTGCCTGCCTGCCTGCCTGCCTGCCTGCCTGCCTGCTATCTATCTATCTATCTATCTATCTATCTATCTATCTATCTATCTATCTATCTATCTATCTATCTATCTATCTATCTATCTATCTATCTATCTAATCTACCTACCTACCTACCTACCTACCTTATCTATCTGTAGTTTATATTTATAACTTGGCTTTTACAAAGGAAAATTCAAGAACGAAACCAAGAAAAAACATTAGAGAAACCCACGTTCCAATAAAAATATTTGAAAAGCATAAAAAAAGCTATAAAGTTATAAGCAGCAAATTTCTGCAGAGAGATTGCGCATAAAGGACGAAAATAAGGGATCAAAGTGAGTTTTTGAAAAGTAAATAAATCTAAAGAACAGCTTTCGGGAATAAATGCCTCAATGATGGACATATGGCAATGAAGGATATATGGTCATCATACTTCTAAGCCATCAGAAGACTGAAAACTGGGGCCCTACCAACTCTAAGACATCAACCCCTGACCAGAAGTAGTTGTCCTACTATTAACTTTGGCAAAATCTAAACATATGTTTGCTTGTTCATCCAAATTCCTTCCTTCCTTCCTTCCTTCCTTCCTTCCTTCCTTCCTTCCTTCCTTCCTTCCTTCCTTCCTTCCTCCCTCCCTCCCTCCCTCCCTCCCTCCCTCCAATATCCAACACACCTTCCTCCTCCTATTTTCCCCACAGTAACACAATCTCTGTGAGATTGGTTGGACTGAGAGAGAATAACTGGCCCAAAGCAACCCAGCTGGCTTCCATGGCTAAAGCGACACTAGAACTCACAGTTTCCACATTTTCTAGACTGGTCCCTTAATCACTAGACCAAACTGGTTCAGATGCTGCAATTTACTTTTTGTTTCTATAACTCCTCCATAGATAACCAGTGTCACAGGTTTGGGTCAGAACACAGCTTTTGACCAAGCAGCATTGCAGAATGATCCGCTCCCCAGTTCATAAACCAAGTGAACAAACTTTTCCTTGAACAAAGTGTGCGATTGAAATGAGGCAAAAAAAAAAAGATGAAGAGAGAAGGCAAAGGCATTCCAAGGCCCCCTTCGTGCTAACCTTGTATGTCTTCTTCTTGAGGTTTATCCATGATGTCTGAACTTTCCACTTCACATGTTGCCACAGATTCTGCTAAAAGGGACGAAGGACTGGATACGGGGCTGGGAGGGAAGAAAAGGTTGCTTTAGAAACGGAGACCATTTTCCGCTATGTAGGAAAAAGGTCTGTGACAATTCACCATGGCCAACTTGCTTCAGGACAACTTGATGCGGAACAACAATTACACTAATATCAAAGAAATAGTGAAATAAAATTATTAGAATAGAATAGAATAAGAGTTGGAAGGGACCTTGGAGGTCTTCTAGTCCAATCCCCTGCTTAGGCAGGAAACCCTACACCACTTCAGACAAACGGTTATCCAATCTCTTCTTAAAAATTTCCAGTGTTGGAGAATTCACAACTTCTGGACGCAAGTTGTTCCATTGATTAATTGTTCTGACTGTCAGGAAATTTCTCCTTAATTCTAAGTTGCTTCTCTCCTTGATTAGTTTCCAGTATTAAAGGAAGGATGCAAAAGGAAGGAGAGAACGAAATGTGAACGGCAACAATTAAAATATTATTTTATTTATTTTAAATAATTAAATAGAATTATTAAATTGTCACATGGTGAGTTGTCCTGCAGCGAATTGGCCATGATGACTTGGCCATGGCAAGTTGGCCACGGCAAATTGTTCTGGAGTGAGTTGGCTGTGGCACGTTGTCCCATTTCGTAGGAAAACACCCAGAGAAATCTACTAAGATCTATAATTTCAACGGTTTATTAAAAGTGTGTGTAGGGGGTGTTGAGGTTGTACATCACAGAGATTGCAATTCAAACCCCTCCTCAACCATGAAGTTCACCAAGCCAGCTAGTGTTTTAGCCTACCTTCCTTCACACAAGGCTGTAGTTATGATTGTGAAGACAGGAGGAGGACTGCTGCCAGGATCGGTAGATGGAAGAATGGCAGGATAATCAAAATGGGGCAGAAGGAAGAGAACGCCATAAACACTAAGCGATGCAAGACAAATTAAATGTGTCCCACTTGGCGCAGTGGTTAGAACGCAGTATTGCAGGCAAACTCTGCCCACAGCCTGGAGACTGACTCAAGTCAGCCTTCCATCCTTCTGAGGTCGGTAAAATGAGGACCCAGATTGTTGGGGTCAATATGCTGACTTTGTATACCGCTTAGAGAGGGCTATAAAGAACTATGAAGTGGTATATAAGACTAAGTGCTATTGCTATTGCTACAGTGCTTATTAAAAGGATATAAAGCTAAGTTATCAACCACAAAGATTTTTAGGTGCAAAGCTTCACCTGATCCTTCCCAGGATCAGCAAAATACTTGGGTGAAGATGTCCAGAGTTGCTGAGAGTTGGATGGTTTGTAAATTTGCTACATTTATTTATTAAAGAGGGAACAGTTCTGGCTGCTTCCCCGGAGAGAGAGGCTGTGCATATTATTATTTTTAATCACTAGATTTATATCCCGCCTTTTATTTCGTAGCGCTCAAGGAGGTGTACATAACACATGTCCTTCCTTCTTCATTTCCCTATAACCTCCCTGTGAGTTGGGTTAGGTTGGCTTGTCTAAAGTTACCCAGCTGGCTTTCATGCCTAAGGGAGGCCTAGAAGTCATGGCCTCCCAGTTTCTATCCAGCATCTTAATTCCTACCCTAAACTGGCTTTGCAAAGCAAATCATCCCGACTAAAGTTCAAAGCATTATACTGCCCAATTGCTTACTCCTTATTAAACATTATGGGCAGGTAGAGTAAGAACTATCCCACTCCTCATTTAATACTCCTCCTATGTTAATAATATTTATATGGTGAGCCACGGTGGTGCAGTGGTTAGCGTAAAAGTACTGCAGGCTACTTCTGTTGCCTGCCGACAGCCTGCAATTTGGCAGTTCAAATCTCACCAGGCTCAAGGTGGACTCAGCCTTCCATCCTTCCAAGGTGGATAAAATGAGGACCCAGATTGTTGGGGGCAAGAGGCTGACTTTGTAAACCGCTTAGAGAGGCCTGTAAAGCACTGTGAAGCAGTATATAAGTCTAAGTGCTATTGCTATCTGATTTCTATAGCCATCCATCTCAACACGTGATTCTAGACAGCAGACATCCTAAAATTATATAGAGAAGCCAGAGTCTATCGGGACCAATTAATAAATAGAAGATCATCCTGGACCATGTGGTTTGCAGATCAGGCCTCCAACAAAAAAACATTTAACACATTTCTAGCGGCACCACAGTTATATTACCTTTGCTGTGTAGCTGGTATAGGCGTAGAATCTAGAGTTGAAGGAACGTCCTGAATGCTGCCGTCAGTGCATTGAACTGGTAAAGATTCAGTTAGGCTATTAACTGAAGTTGCTAGAAGAAGAGACACATGTGTCAAAACAGCCTTTCATTATGTCAGGATTCTGCTCACTGTCAACCTTACCTCTCTCCTTGGGGTTGGTGCAGTGGCTTGCAAAGGTTTCAAAATGTAGTAGGATTGGATAATGTAACCCGTTCCAAATTCATCCAATTAAGACGCCAATATTTTTCGCAAGACAAATCTATTCTGATTAGCAGTGGGCCAACCTAAGCTGCATTTCAAATCATGTCAAAATACCGGTAGCTTTTCATTGTGTCAGAATTCTGCTCACTGTCAATGTTACTGTTGTGACGTGCCAGCGGACAGAGAAGAGGTTGTGGAGGAACCTGGGCCAGTCCTGGAGTCTGGGGAAGGCTCTGACGAGGGCTCTGCTTTGGAGGCAGAGATGGGGCCAGGGCCATCTGACAGTTATCAGCTGTCTTCAGAGTCTGGGATCAGTGGGGCAGAAGAACAGCTGGAGCCTGTTCCCAGTATGCATATGTACAGAGCTGCCAGGAGAAGGGGACAGTTAAGGGTCAACTCGGGAGCAAAGGCTCAGGTGGACGGTGAATGGCCCCTCCCATAGGGAATAAAGAGAAGCAAAAGGGGAGTGGTGTTTGCAGGAGACAATTAGTTCAATTCATTAGAGTGAAGATCTGTTCCTGACTTCTTGCCAACTAATTGCTGCTACAACGTAGCATTTGGAAGATATTGGCCTGGCAACTCTCCAAGCCTGATGAAGGTCTGTAATTGTGAAATCTCATGAAAGGCTGTTTGCCGGGACTTTGCTGGAGAGGAATTCACTTTAACCTAAATAAAAGGGGTTTTATCGGGATGAGGAGTCTGCTTCATGATCTTGGGAAGCCCAGGTCAGAACAGTTATCTCTCTCCTTGGGGTTAGTGGAATGGCTTGCAAAGGTTTCAAACTGTAGCAAATAGGCCAGTGTTACCCATTCTGAATTAATCAAATTAAGATGCCAATATTTTTGGCAAGACAAATCTATTCTGATTAGCAGCAGGCCAACCTAGGCTGGAGGCAGAGGTAGCTAGAAGGTGCAAGATTTTGGTTTTGTTTTGGGTTTTTTGGTTTTGGGGAGGAAAGGAGGTTGTTCACCCTTTTAGGATAGGAAGATGAGCCACCGTCATTCAGCCATAGCCCCCCCCCAATTTGTCTTGACGAAAAACAAATAGCTGAAATACATTAGTTGCTCTGCCACGCTAGACTCCTATGCTGTTGTTTAACTTAAGCAACAACACAGAACTTGGCAAGTCAACTACCCCTCTAATGAGAACATCTGCAATTCTGTGTTGACTCCACTGCAGCTGTCAACTGAGGATCACCGGTTTTTCCTTTCCTCAAGTTATTTATGCCTCCCTTTTCCAGTTACATTGTGCAAGCTTCTGCTGACAAAGGCACATTGATCAGAGTTGGGTTAACATAAACAAGCCACCGAAAGCCGGCTTCAATTATACTGAAAAGGCCCTAGTAATGTGATTTCTACAGAAGGCTACATTTAAAGCTGAATCATATCCTGGAGGACCACACAATTAATCACGGTGGCAGATTCTCTTCCTTCCTCCTTTCCATGGCTTCTGATAAAAGGAGGGAGCAGGCTGCCCATCAGTTCCATTTTCTACTTACAGTGAAGTGCAAACCCCAACTAGCTCTAAGAAATTAGACAGCTATCGATGGGTGAGATGGTGCCTTCCCTTCATTTACAGAAGCTAACTAACCAGCAGCTGAATCAGATGCTTCAACCTTGCTTACATGGTAATGACAACAGACTAGTAGAAGAGACATCTAAGAACCTAAGAGGTCAAGTGGATCAATCCAAAAGACCATCAGCTCTAGTATTTTGTAGCATAGGGCAACCCACCAGATGTATTTGGGGAGAATAGAAGAATGTGATGACTCCAAATTGCTTCCCTGCAACTATTTTCCAGGGATGTTGTCCATAGGAGGATATACACTGGCCAACAGAAGTCATTCATATCACTTTCTTCCATTAATATCTCTACTCCCTTTCAAAGCCATCCAGGCTAGTGGCCATCCAAACAGTTCCAGAAATCAATGATTTCATTTATTAGATTTAACAAGTTCTTCAAGAATTCAAGGTGGCACGCAACCTTCCCTTTCTCTCGTTTCCCACAGCACACCTGCAGAGTCATTGGTTTCCACCTATATGTCTCCCTATGAGGGTGGGTGTCTTCAGTTTCCATGAAAAGGTCATCGAGCAAAATATTCCATGGCCGAGGATGGATTTGAATCTGGATCTTCTGCTCCAATGCCAACACACTGACCACTAAAAGACAGTGGTTTTCATAGATGTATGAGGATTTAAAAAAAAACATGGCATCTCTTTAACAGAATTGAATCTCGCCAAACTTAATTCCAATAGGGCTCTAATGTCACAACAGAAGGGGAAACAATTAATTATTTTTTATCCATTGTCATCCATACATTTCTCTACAGTAAGTCCGTGATATCATTCTGTCTCATTGCTTACCCTCCCTTTGATATAGACAGCAATGTCCCAATGCAAAGACAATGTCCTCTAGAATTCCACAGCTGAATTCCATGTCTTGATGGAAAGACCTCACTTCCAGAATTCCACAATGGCCAGTACTGAGTTTTCATGGAAACTGAAGACAACCCAAAAGGCATATAAGCCAATTATTCTACTCCCCTAATCAATTTGGTCGAACTTTTCCATCAAGGGAAAGCTGAGCTTAAATTGGAGAGCCTTTATCCCTAACATGTCCCCCTTCTAGCCTCTAAGGACACCATCTCACTTTGTCCAACAAACGTTGGTTGATTAGTCTGGTCTGTATTATTCCACTTTGCCCACAGATTCTGTCTCTAGGAAGGAAATGACACATTAATTCAGATCCGTGGGTTGTGTCACACTTACCTGATGGGCTAATTCTACCATTACTACCATTCTGCCGTTGAAGGTGTTCTTTGTAGCATACTGAACACATGCCATTTGTACGAGGGTTTCCATAAAATCCACATCCAGTAGAACATAGCATAGGCACTTGGCTATGGTTAGTTTCTTGAGCCATAATATTTTCTCGTGACCTGAGAAATATAGGACAAATGATTTCAGCAAGCGCAGGTCAACTTCAGTCTTTTCAAGCTGCTACATAGAACTCCAAATAGCCCAACTCTGTCCGTATTCAACAAATTGGCCATATTTTTATACCAAGAGATTAGAATGACATGTTCCTTCCTTATTGACAAAAATTTTATACAACCAGCCTTGGCATGGATTTATAAACCAGGGGTTATCTGTCTCCAACTCTTCATCTAAAGGTAGGCAAGCAAGACTAACAGGATACCTCTGAATCTCATCTTACATATCAAAAGCATACCCTGAAGATCAACATTCTGAGACTGGAGTAACTGGTGCAAAACCAGTAAGAACCACAGAAGAAACGGGTTTCCATCTTACCAAATGTACCAGAACAGGAAGAAAGAGCAGAACGAGAAGCAAGAAAAACCGGATTCAGTACAGGTTCAACTGGATCTCGATTTCTCCTAGCTGGAGGATGAATCTTGAGACTCATCAATCAGACTAATGGCTCCAAAGACATTAATCTGCCCTTTCTGAGGTGTTAAAAGATTATTTTCATTCTATTCTTTGAATTTAGCAGTAATGAAAAGTCAATCAAGAGACAGCTTCACTAACTGAAGAACTTGATGTGGTTAGATAGATAGCAACAGTATTCTGGATTTGTTTCTTGTTGTAAGGAAAAACAGCCTTTGGTGGAATGGAGATAGAAAAGTTACTTCAAATTTCTGATGGTTGTTCATCTGCTCAGATGCTGTTTTGCCCAGCATTAAAAAAAAGTGATTTCTGACAGTTTTTCACACTTATGACCATTGCAGCATCCCCACAATCATGTGATCGAAATTCAGACACTTTGCAACTGGCTCATATTTATGATAGTTGCAGTGTTCCAGCAGTGTTGGTCTGGTCCCCTTTTGCAACCTTCTAACAAGCAAAGTCAATGGAGAAGCCAGATTCACTTAACAACCGTGGGTTATTAACTTAATGAGTGTGGTGATTCGCTTCACAACTATGGCAAGAATGGCTGTAAAATAGAGCAGAATTCACTTAATTCACCTTGCTTGGACACAGAAATCTTGGCCTCTATTGTTGTGGAGGCAAGGTCTACCTGTCACAGACTCTGTGAGAACTGGGTCAAATCCTTGCTCAAATCGTTGGTGATAATACTGACTTAAATGTTCTTATGGCCTAACTTATTATACAGAATCGCTATAATAGTAACCTCTCATCTATCTAATTGACCTGTGTGGACTTGGACATATACTAGATTAGGAAGAACAGTTACAGGAACTGGGTATGGCTAATCTAGTGAAGAAAAGGACCAGGGGAGACAGGATAGTAGTCTTCCAATATTTGAGGGGCTGCCACAGAGACGAGGGGGTCAAGCTATTTTCCAAAGTATCTGAAGGCCCGACAAGAAATAATGGATGGAAACTGAACAAGGAGAGATTTAAATAAGGAGAAATTTTCTGACAGTGAGAGCAATCCACCAATGGAACAGAAGTTGCCCTTGGAAGTTGTGGGAGCACCATCACTTGAGACTTTCAAGAAGAGATTGGACTCCCATCTGTCAGAAATGGTGTAGGGTCTCCTGCTTGGGCAAGAGGTTGGACTAGATGACCTACAAGGTTCCTTCCAACTCTGTTAATCTGTAAAAGACCTAATCAGCACTTGGATGGGAGACTCCAATAGAAAATTCCAGAGAAGCTGTGTGGAACCAAGTCTGGGAAGCTGGAACAACATTACTGAAGAAAGAATAGATAACCACTTAGAAAATTCTGGATGTACTGTACATATCTAGTAACTAGGCTTGAATGTTAAGATACAAATAATCCTCAACTTATGACCACAGCAGAGCCCAAAATTCCTGTTGCTAAGTGAGACGGTTGTTAATTTCGCTCCATTTTATGACCTTTCTTGCCACCATTAAGTGAATCGCTGCATTTGTTAAACTAGTAACCCAGTTGTTAAGTGAATCTAGCTTCCTCGTTGACTTTGCTTTTCAGAAGGTTGCAAAAGGGGATCACATGACCCCCGGGACATGGACAAGGTTATGAGTCATTTGCCAAAGGATGGAATTTTGATCATTATCATGGGGATGCTACAATGGTTGTAAGTCTGAAAATGGTCATAAATCACTTTGTTCAGCACCTGTATATTAAAATTGCTCATCTTCTGAGGTTCCTGAAGGCATTGTGGAGCTTCAGTAGTTCATGGGCTTGAGGAAGGACAATCCTGTCCACCACTTTCAATAATAGGGAGTCCACCCATATCTAAAGGTTGTCCTTAATCTGGACAAGCCCTTAATCCTTGGGTAAAACATGAGGTAAAAATCCTTCTTCAGAAACTGAAGAAGCTTCTTGGATGAGAAGTGAAATGTCTTCAAGGAAAAACAAAGTCCAGTTGCCTCTTGAAAAAGCACCATGACCTGGATGATTGAGAATCTCCACATTTTTAACCTAGGGCCGGGATGGCAAAATTATGGCACATGTGCCACAGGTGGCATGCAGAGCCATTGGTATGGGCACATGAGCCCCAGCTAAACTTACCGGCACTGCACATGCGCACACCTCCCAGTTGATTTTTGGCCCATTTGAGGCCTTTTTCGCCCTCCCAGAAATGCTGAAACGGGCTGGTTTTTCGGCCTCCAAAGGCTGCAGAGGCTTCCCTTGAGCCCCCAGGAGGGTGAAAATGGCCTCAAACGGCCCAAAAATCAGCTGGGAGGCATGCACTTGTGCAGTGCAGGTAAGGGGGGATTGCAACACATGTGCGGGGGGGGGGGGCACATTGCATTGTGGGTACCGGCATGTGCATGCTTTTGGCACACCACAACAAAAAGGTTCACCATCACTGACCTAGGGACAGCCTGGGAGTTAATAAAATCTGAAAGAAACAAGCCACTTCCATATCAGTAGCAGGAACATGTCCACGCAGTGAGCAAGAGTTGATAAGAAATAAAATAAATTCTTCTTAAAATTCCAGTTGGGTGAGGAAACTTGGTGAATATCAAGGGAAGTATAATACAGCTCACAATTATGGATAGCATGTGCCTCCTTATCACCTCTGTGACATTATTCTAAAATATCCAAAAGTTGCAACACATCCTTTGTAAAAAAAAAACAACCTTTACCAATTAAGAAAGCAGTATGTTTCAATGTTCAATTGATCTGCATCCTCCCCTCTACAATATTCTAGAGCAGGGGTTGTCAACCTTTTGGACCTCAGGGACCACCAAACTCATAATTTTAGATCCCAGGGACCACTAACCGGTTCTGTGGGCATGGCCTAATTTGTTGCTGTGGCTTGGTGGTTATGTGACTGGCTGGGCATGGCTTGTATGTAAATATTATAAATATTTATATAAATATTGATTTTTTTTTTTATAAAAAAGAGCAACTTTTATCCAAAATCAGGCAAACCAGGCAGGCAGATTGAGTTGCTCACAGAATCACAGATTCATTCAGAGATCTATCTATCTGCCATCGGCTATCTCAGTCTCTCAAATTTGCTTGCCGTGAGTCTGCACTGAATTTGCTTGCAAGCAAACCTTCAGTCCTAAGGGAGGTTCGGCTGTGCTGAGCCGAAGATCTAAAGACTAGCTAGAAAGCAAGAAATCCAACCATTTCCTGCTTCCTAGCTAATCTAAATCTCCCGGCACAGCAGAACAGCTGATGGTCGGAAAAAGGAAAAATGGCAATTTAGCAGGCAGGTTTACCGGGTAAGGAGTGAATGGGCAGGAGGGTTCCCGCGGGCCATGTGGGTGGTGCAGCCTTATGTTTCTGCGCAGCCTGGATTAATTGCATTGTAGGGGTGCTCTGGGGCTGAGATTTCTCTGCGGCCCACCAAAATTTTCTTGCGGCCCACCAGTTGGCAACCGCTGTTCTAGAGAGCAAAACAAGAACATATGGAGGTCTGAAGCATCCAATTGGCTAGAAGTTCTTGATTTTCACATTCTCGTTTAACAAGAGTGAGAAAAAGGCTTCCTGACATGGAAGTGTTTGTGGAGAAACATTCTGGGGAGAAAAATTGACAGCTATTTGAGTTTACAGCTAGGTTAAAATAATGCTTATTAATGGAGAAACAAGCAAACAAATGAAGATCAAATAACCACCCTGCACCAAGTCAACTGCATAAATCACAATTTGTTTTTAACAGATGGTTCTCATTGATACATTTTCAAGCAAAAGTAAGATTAACATAAAACAAAAACAAACACGAACAGTTTGCAAAAAGGAAAAAAAATGACCCAAGAAGATACATTAAACAAATAAAAAACGTTCTCCCTGACCTTGTAAGATTAAAACAAAAACAAAACCAAGTTTCAATATGGATCAAGCCAGTACAAGGAAAAAGAAGTGATTTCCCCCCCGATTAAATGAATCTATAATTTTCTTCTAAAGTGAAAAAGATGCTTTAAACATCGCCTAGTCATCGTGATTGAAAATTAGTTTGTTTCAAGTCATTCTAAGTTCAAGCTTCGTGCTAGCAATCATCCCAAATAAGTAGACTTATTTCCATAAGGGTAAATTTAATATTAGCATTTAAAGCATGGTATAAAAATCCAAAGGTGAACAATCATTTAAATCATGCAATATGGATTTACTCCAAGATCAATCATCTGGTAAACAGGATCCAACTGATACTTAATTATAGATATTGACAAGACTTGGACCGACACATAGACTACTTAATGATGAAGAAAGATAGCACCTCTAAAAACAAAAACAAGATAAGCAGGGAAGAGGAAGTTCTACAATAACTTGGTGACACCAACTAAGACACAGTCCAACTAGGTCAAAGGTTTCACATGAGTCGGCAGAACGTCAAATTAGTCATCGGCAGAAAGAAAAAATACCCGGCAAGATGCCACGTCAGACTAAAAGGAAGCAGAGAAGTTACTACTATAGTAAAAGGGTCAGTTAGGAACAGAGGGGAAAAAATTCCTGATACGGTAATACTGGAAAAATGTAAATTTTGCTTGCTACCCTGTGGTTAAGGAGTAATTTAATTCAACCTTTTAGGGGCAAACTAGTTTTGTAACCTCAGTTTCTGCTCAAATGTTCTTCGTTTTGGATTCATCCAGGATCAAATAACTATTTGCATAAGAATCTGAGAGCACAGGGAATGCAATTCAGTGCAATTTTATGCTTTGAAAATGAGGTTTTCCAGAAACATCTGGGTTTCATGCTGAGAGGTGCAATCACAACAATACTTGCCAAGGTTGGAGAAGTCTAAGACACACACACATACAAAAAAATCCTGTTGAATCCAGTACTTTTTCAGTACTCTCCAGAAGACATATCTAAACATTTCTGTTCAGCTCTCTTATTTATTTGATTCACTGGATATTTTTAATCCCACCTTTATTACTTTATAGGTAACTCAAGGCAATGAACATATATCCTCCTATTTTCCCCACAACAATAACCCTGCAAAGTGAGTTGGGCTGAAAGAGAACGAATGGCTCAAAGTCATCTAACCATCATTCATGCAAAGGCAGGACTAGAATTCAGGCTCCTGATTTCTAGGCCAGCACCTTAACCACTACCCCAAATGGTATCTTAAAAACCCAGTGAGATTTCTGTCACACACTGAAGTTTTGCACAGCTTCTTAACTAAAGTTGCAGCAAAACAGGCTTCAGACCAAAATTTAACCCAAATACCCCTCAAATGATTTTCTCTAAAACATCATTCACTCCTCTATGATCCAATGTTATAGCTGCATTTGCGCTGTGCACTGAACAATTGTGGAAATTAGGCTCAGCCAAAATACAGAATTATAAACTCACCCAACTCAGTGGGCTTGTCCAACGTGGCAAACCACACACACACAAAAGGGAAAGGGAAAAAAAGATGATTAAAATTAACCATGGTGTGTTGTGGAGACCAGATAAATATGTGGAACAAACCCATGCTAGAACCCATTCTAGAAACCTAACTTCACGCAGCCTATAGCACAGAAGGAGAAACTTTGAGCAAGCTGCACCTTGCAAAGAAAAACTCAGCCTAATCAAGAGTCCTCACCATAGTTACCATAATGCGTGGTTTGTCCCTAAGCTAAAGTTTTAATAAAGCTTTAAGAGGCTACCTCAAAAGAGGCATCACAGGAAATCTTTGCACAACTAATCTTTGGAATAGCATGCATATCCCGCCCCCATATATGTCTATGAATCTATGGCTGGCTGTCTATCATCCCGACTAGGTAGATAGATAGGTAAGTAGACAGACAGACAGCTATTGAATAGAGAGAGATTATAATGATAGATATATAGATAGATATATAGATATACAGTAGAGAGATGATTGATAGATGATATATAACATAGAAAGATAAGACAGACTGCTATAGATGATATAGATTAGAGACAGATTATATATAGATGATTAACAGATAGCTATAGATATTGATTAGAGAGGTGATAGATAGATAGATAGGATAGATGATTGATAGATGATAGACAGATATGATAGATAGACAGAGTTCTAGAGGATATAAATTAGGGACAGAGGATAGATAGATAGATAGATAGATAGATAGATAGATAGATAGATAGATAGATAGATAATGATAAATAGATAATGGTAGATAGATACAGAGACACAGATAGTGCTTTAGGAACCTGTTTTTTGGGAAAAGATACTGGGTTAGGAGTATTTATGAACCCATCATAGCATTGTGTGTTTTGAATTCTGTCCTCCTCAGCATGGTTGCTTCGTTATTTTATTTATGTAGCTCATTCTCACAATATGGGTTGCACCATTTCTGTAAGCTGCCTTGGCAATTGGGCAGCCAACAAAGCAACCATGCATACATTTGTAGTTACATGGAACATATTTGTAAAGTGTAACAAATTAAAATGGCTACTCGCCAAAAAGAGAGTAGTGTTACGTGAACTTGCAATACAGAAAGCTATCTTGGAAGCTTTACAACCCTCAGACCAAAAAAAAAAAAAAACAAACCTGGAACAAACTTTAGGGATTTATTTCATCTCCTTATATATTGTAAAGATTGTTTCCATCTATGTTTTTACTGAAAAAAGAAACTTTGGTCACTGAACAATGTTACTACCTCTTCAATTGCCACATTAAGGGGAAAAACATTAAATAATGAGACATAAAAGGCGAAGCACAATTATATCAAATATGGATGGATTTTATGATTTACCTCAATAACAATATTTTACATCCGTGATAAAAATATGTACAGTAGTTGTCTCTTTATTAATTGTTTAGTGATTTTTTTTGTAGTAATTATATTTCCCCCTATGCATCTTGGATTTAGGTTAATGCAGACAGATATCTAATGTTTGTTAATCACATCACATAGTTAAAAAAAAAAAAAACAATGACCACAAAAGAAAAATTCAGCAATTGTTTTTTTCTTTCTTTTTCTGCTCCTTAAGCAGCTAAAACAAACCTGAAAAACATCATTCCAAGCCAGAAAGAGAGTGACATTTTAAATTTACCATTCAAAATGTGATTTTTGATGGATATTCTTTAAATTCAGGAACTGCCTCTAATTATATGAGCAACTTTTTATTTACCCCCAAGTCAAAATCCTGAAATAGGAATCTACTTAATTTAGAAAATTAAGCTGGAATGAATGGACTTTCCCATAAACCTTTCATTTTTAGCCCTATTATTAAAAAAACACCTGTCCTTTAGCTAAATCAGATCAGAATCCTTGAATTTTAATGGAGAGCTTGCCAGTGTTGATCTGAATGCTTCAAATTGTTAAAAGTTAGAGAACAAACTTGCCCTGCCTAGCCATGCGTCCAGACAGAGGTTACATTGCATAATATCCGAGTAGGTTTTTTTGTGTCTATTTTCAGAATCACTAAGCCTTCAATGTGGTAGCTTACCATGCCCGTAGCATTTCAAAAGGCCACCCTTGACTATCTTTTGAGAAAAAAGAATGCTTTTGTGTAGAACCGACTGCAACTTTTCTTGTTAAAGCTATCTTTTGTGTGCAAATTCCTCCTCTACCACACTAAAAGGCAGGACAAGAAGCAATGGATGGAAACTAATCAAGGAGAGATGCAATCCAGAACTCAGGAGGAATTTCCTGGCAGTGAGAATAATTAATCAGTGGGACGACTTGCCTCCAGAAGTGCTCCAACACTGGAGGTTTTCAAGAACAGTGTGTCAACCTTGAACCCTGAATGATGTATCCAAATAAATTGTTCTTTGAGGAATCTACCTGCCTCGGAGTTCTGCTTTCTATGGGTGCATTACTTGGAACACTGACAGTTTGGACAACCATCTGTCTGTCATGGTATGGAGTTTCCTGCTTGAGTACGGGTTGGACTAGAAGACCTCCAAGGTCCCTTCCAACTCTGTTATTCTGTGCTGTTCTAATAATTGTCATACCTGGAACCTGGGGCTTGAGAATTGCAATGAAGATAAAACCACTCTTCGCTAAACACTAAAGCAAATATTTTTATCCTGCTTCAGCGCTTCTCTTTTCTGGTTTGTTACAAGCTTCTAGGGAGGGAGAGATAGATAGGGGGAGGGGGGAGGGAGGTAGAGAGGGAGGGAGAAAGATGGAAAGAGAGAGAGACATGGGAAGAGAAAGAGAGATGGGAAGAGACGGGAAGAGAAAGAGAGAGAGATGGAAAGAGAGAGGCAGAGAGAAAAAGAGATGGAAAGAGAGACAGGGAGAGAGAAAGAGAGAGATGGAAAAAGAGAGAGACAGGGAGAGAGAAAGAAACGGGGGGAGAGAGAGATGGAAAGGGAGAGAGAGGGAGGGAGGGAGGAAAAGAGAAATAACAGTTTATCCACATTCATCATGCTAAACACTTTTGCTGGACTCGTTTATAGCTTTCTATTTATGCAGGATGATTCATAACCAAATAATCCTCATTCAGGTGGCTGATCATCCCTGGGAAAATATTATTGAAAGAGCAGAGACTCATACCTTCTATCTATCTGCAGCCTAGAATAGCTCAGCCCAGGAAAATCAGCCCATATGCTGTAAGATTAGATCTTGCGATATTGAAGATCAAAGACACCAGTTTTAGACTGGCCTGACGCTATGTAGAGTAGAACCCACCTTTCGCTCATGTTATTCTTTCCAAATCAAGGCCAGACTATTTGACACACCAATGCCAAAGGACCAGTTTATGCAGCCATAGGAATACCAATATGGGGGGGGGGGGGACAACAGCCTTAAACCAGGCCATCTGAAGACTTTGATCTCCAAGGGAAGATTAACTTTCTGAATTTAAGATGGAATCAGTTGGCAGAGATCCTTTATGCCACCGCAGGATAGAAGAAATCAGATCTTTCCCAATGACTCATTGGCTCACGATGAGTGCAGCTTGAGGCAGGATTCCCTGGTTTTTTACCAGCTACCATCAGTACAATTTTAAGAGACTGTTTATTTCCTGTTACCTCCTTATAGGTCTCTATACTGGCTGTTCACAAACACACCTTGCCTTGTTCTCATAATGAACGCCCAACATTCATCTACTACAAGATATACTGTTGGTCATCAAGTCACATAAAATCCAAGATGAGAATTAGGGAAATGCATGAACGGTAGAGCAATAGTTCCATGGACACTCTCAATTCAGAAATAGGATACCTCTAAAGAAAAGAAGAATTAGGGGTGACAGGATAGCAGTATTCCAGTATTGGAAGGGCTGCCACAAAAGAAGAGGGGGTCAAATTATTCTCCAATGCACCAAAGGGCAGGACGAGAAACAATGGTTGGAAACTAATCAAAGAAAGAAGCAACCTGGAATTAAGGAGAAATTTCCTAACAGTGAGGACAATTAATCAGTGAAATAGTTTGCCTCCAGAAATTGTGGGCCTCCATCACTGGAGGTTTTAAATAAGAGATTGAACAGTCATTTATATAGGTTCTCCTGCTTGAGCAGGGGGCTGGACTAGAAGACCTCCAAGGTCCCTTCCAGCTCATTCATTCTATTTTTCTGTTGCAGTGTAGCAGAAGAGGACTTGTCATCATGGGTGGTGACAATGAAGGACTAGATGACACCCAGACCAAGGAGTCTTTCTGCTTGAACTAAATCAGAGAACTTCTTCAAGCCAACTAAAAGACCATTGCTTGATTTTTAAAGGATCATCCTCCAGTATATAGTTTAGTTCAAAAAGGTAAACGTTTCCCTTGTCCAGTTGTGTCCAACACTATAAGGTGATGCTTATCTCAGTTTCTTAGCTGAAGTAGCCAGCATTGTCCAAAGATCCTTTCTGTGGTCATGTGGCAAGCATGACCATATGCCAAGGAACACAGAACACTGTTGTCTTCCCACCAAAGTGGTACCTAATTATCTACTTACATTTGCATGTTTTCAACCTACTAGGTGGGCAGGAGCTGAGGCAAGAATGGGAGCTCACTCCATCACATGGTGCTTGGGTCTCGAACCACACACCTTACAGTGGACAAGCCCAGCATCTTAACCGCTAGGCTACTGTGCCCTTCCTGTAGCTCAGTTCTCACTATTTAAAGCCATCTAGACATCACCTTGTTCTAGCAAAGGAATGCTTAATATAGCCTGTGCATTTGTTTTGGCAAAGCACAGCCACTCTTCAAGGGGCCCGGTCATTCTCCTAGCAACTCCAAGAATTCCTGCGCTTTGATCTGTACACAAAGTTCAAGATTTCAAACGCTGAGCACAAACAAACAAACAAACAAAAAAAACAAACGGCCCAAAACTGGCTTAAGGAAGCCAAAGGGAATGGAGGAAGAATCCACTCCTACGTTTTGCAAGGCACCTGCCAAAGAGACGTTTGCTTCTGCATTTCTAAACATGCAAAAATTCTGGAAAAACAAGATAAGCAAGGCCTGCCAATAGGAGAAGCAAACGAAACTGCACACCCGCCACCTTTTTCCATCCACACGTTGTAAGAAAAAAAGGGGGGGGCTGCTCACACTGGATGCTTTAAAAGCAGGTTTGAAATTCTTAAATAGACAGAACCTCGATATGTTACTCTCAGCTTTGGAAGGTCAAAGCCATCACGGACTTCGAGCAGAAAATGCTTTAAGGCTACCGAACAGGATGTTTCTGAAGGAATGGTGGAGTCCAGCTCTGTTTTATTTCTTACTGCCTGCTGTTTATGAAACTTTTTTATTGCATGCTGTGATAAGGTTTGGGGAGGAAAGCCGTAAAACAAGGGTCTTCAAACTTGGCAAGTTTAAGGCTTGTGGACTTCAATTCCCAGAATCCCTGAGCTAACATGACTGGAGGAGGAATTCTGGGAGTTGAAGTCCACAAGTCTTAAACTTGTCAAGTTTGAAGACCCCTGTGTACAAAAAGCTATAATCACCTTCAATTAAGCAGACATATAAGTCTCCCTGATAAATTCCCATAACAAGGTTTGGAAGGCCTTGTCCTGAAAAGTTGGGGTTCCTTTATTAAGAATGTGGTCCTTTGATGAGCAAAGAAAAAAAAACCACCTCAGTGGCAGATCTCTAGACGGTAATCTCTCTAGATGTTAAAGGAAATAATTTCAATGCAGGGGACTGTGACCTCCCACTCACCCTTGGGCAATATTCTTGCACATTCTGAACTGCAGCTGCCCGACTCATTATTCTGCTTACGGGTAGCAGCGTTTTTGCAAATCTTCCAACACCGTCTCCAGCCGTCTCCACTGGCGAAGTGACTCTCAAACCATTATTTCCTTCTCCTACCATCCTGTAATGAGCATCCCCATTTCACATGTGAGAAGTGAGGCTGAAAAAAAAACAGTAGCTGATCTAAGCGCAAGCACATTGGGATTTAACTAGAAAGTGGAACTGTGCTCTACACTCTATCCCAATGGGAGTCTGTGGTTTCAGCTAAACAAATCATCATTAGCGCATCTGCCATGTGATTCAGTGATAAGAATGCAGTGTTGCGAGGCTAACTCTGAGCAGTCTGGAGTTTGATCCCGAAGGACTCAAGGTTGACTCAGCCTTCCGTCCTTCCAAGGTGGGTAAAATGAGGACCCAGATTGGGGGCCAGAAGCTGACTCTGTAAAACTGCTTAGAGAGGGCTGTAAAACACTATGAAGCTGTATATACGTGCTATAGCTATTCCTTCCTTCCTTCTTCCCTCCCTCTCTTATTCCCTTTCTCATTCTCCTTCCTGGTAACACAGTGGTTAGAAAGTCATATTGCAGGCTATCTCTGACCACTGTCAGGAGTTCGATCCTGATTGACTCAAGGTTGACTCAGCCTTCCATCCTTCCCAGGTGGGTAAAATGAAATTGTTGCGGTCAATATACTGAATCTGTAAACCGCTTAGAGAGGGCTGTAAAGCGGTATATAAGTCTAAATGCGATTGTTATTTGGAACTGAGCTGTAATCCTCACTCAATTCTTTAACATTTTTAAAAGAAAAGCATATTTCACTAACAAAAGATTTTCCCTGTCTCTGAAGGCTACCTGGACATGGGTGTTTGGTTTTTCTTAGTAATCATTCAGATAGGAGTGGATATAGCCTCCTTCCAGAAAGTTTTTCTTCAACCATCCATTTAAGCCTCTAATTCTGGAATTTCCTAGTCTCCCATTGAAGTACCAGCCAGATCTGACCCTACTTAGCTTTGCTTAAACCAGCCAGGATCAGCTCAAACTAGAGTGGTTCGACAAATAGCACTGTCTTTATTTTTATGGAGATTGTCAATCATTCAGGTCATGGTTGTCCCCAAAAATGGAACTGGACTTCGTTTTTCTTTGAAGACGTTTCGCTTCTCATCCAAGAAGCTTTTTCTTTGGAACTGAAGAAGCTTCTTGGATGAGAAGCAAAACGTCTTCAAGGACAAACAAAGAAAGTCCAGTTGCCTTTTGAAAATGCACCTTTATAAGTTTTAGGAGCTGATAGCAGAATAATAACTTCAAGTTTTTAAAACTACAATTTTTTAACAGATTCTACATTTTACAGGTTTAGCATTGCGCTCTTTTATGCTCTTGGACTATTTTATTTGGCTACTGCAAGCCTCCAAAGGACCACCTGTCAATATTTAGAAAACTGCCGTCAGTTGCTCTGGGCCCGTGGGGTGCACCGGGATATGAAATTTCAATAGAAAAAAAAACTCTTAGCTCTTTGAAGACTGTTTGTCTGTAAGATTATGTCTGCATACCGGCTTAATTGGTTTAACTACTGTATACAAGTGGGTATCCTTGGTGCTGAGCTTGTGTAATTTTGGATCAACTCTCCCAATACCTCCCCCAGGAAGAAAAATCCTTAATTTGTAGACCAGTTTTAGTCAAAATCAACCCCTACTTTCTGGCATATGCGAACTGCAATGATCCCCTGGGAATTTCAATTAGCTGTTGATTTTTACAATACTAAGCTTAGAAGAGGGACTCTGTTTTCCCAGGATGTAACAATGAAAGCACATGCCACCATCAGCATGCTGGCTTTTTAAACAGCCAGAAGTCTCTTTGTTGTATTTTTGCAACAGGCAGTTATAGTCACCCCTCTGGAAACTGTCCCCAACATAATTAATGTCTAATGATGAATATGGAAAAAATATATAGCTCTTGTGCTACTTTGTCGATTCTATTGCAATACCAAGGTAAAAGAGTATGGGTCATCCTTGACTTATGACCACATTTGGGCCCAATATTTCTGCTGCTAAGGGAGATTTAGTTTACTTCATTGTCATTGCACCTTGTACAACAAAATCAAACACCATCTTCAGTACATATCATGACCATGAAAATAAACACAAACACACATCCTTCACCCTCAACACATTGAACCGAAAACCCCCGACACCTCACCAACACTGCACTATACAGCAGAATTCAAAAGAGCTACTGTCCTGGGATAGAAGCTGTTTTTCAGCCTATTTGTCCTTGTTTTTATTATCCTGTACCATCTGCCAGATGGTAATAAGTTTAAAAAAAGGGTGCCCAGGATGAGATGAATCTTTGAGGATGTTTTGAGCTTTCTTAAGGCAGCAGGAGCTATACAGCTCTTCCAAAGAGGGGAGAGGGCAACCAATGATCTTCTGGGCAATGACGTTAACCCTCTGGAGTGCTTTCCTATCTGCCACTGTGCAATTGGCAGACCATACAGAGGTGCAGTATGTTAAAATGCTCTCTATGGTGCAGCGGTAGAAGGTCACCAGCAGTTTCTCATTCAGTTGTTGTTTTCTGAGAAGTCTCAGGTAGTATAATCTCTGCTGGGCTCTTTTGACCAGGGCTGCAATGTGAGCACCCCAGGTCAGGATCTCTTTTAGGGTAACACCCAGAAACTTAAAACTGGCCACTTGCTCCACTCGGTCTCCACTGATAAGCAAGGGCTGGATGTCTGATCTGTTCCTTCTATAGTCCACTATAAGCTCCTTGGTCTTATTGGTGTTGAGGACCAAGTTATTGTCTCCACACCACGAAAGGATCTGTTAAGTGAGTTTTGCCCTGTTTTACGATGCCTCGCTTTTCTTAAGTGAAGCACTACAGTTGTTAAGTTAGTCACACGGCCGTTAAGTGAATCTGGCTTCCCCCCACTGACTTTGTCAGAGGGTTGCAAATGGGAATTGTGCGACCCGGGACACTGCAATAACGTCATAAATATCAGTCAAGTGTCTGAATTTTGAACGCAGGACCATGAGGATGCCGCAAGGGTCATTAAGTGTGAAAAATGGTCATAAGTCACATTTTGCCATTAATTTTGAATGGTCACTGAATGAACCTTTAACTGCCATTAACTCTGAATGGCCACTAAATGAACTGTCATAAGTTGAGGACTACTTGTATCCAGTTTTGGATAAAACCGCATCCAGTTTTGGTCACCTTGGTGTAAAAAACATTGTTGAGATTCGGGAAAAACTGCAGAAAAGAGCAACAAAGACAATTGAGAGGGCTGGAGGCGAAGACATATGAAGAACAATTCCAGGAATTGGGCATGTCTAGTCTAGTGAAAAGAAAGACTGGGGGAACATGATAGCAGTCTTCCAATATCTCAGGGGCTGCCCCAAAGAAGAGGGAGTCACGCTATTCTCCCTCAAGCCGCTCGGAGCATCCAGAGAGTGGGATGTGCTTCTGAGTCCTTCTTGCAGGCTGAGCTTTAGCTGAGGAAACGCTCCGCCCCCTCACGTGACTCCACGCAGCGTCCCCCCAGTCTTTTGCTCAGCCTCGAAGAGTCAGGCTGCTGTTGAAAAGAGCTCCTTGGCTGATTCAAATCACGTACTTTATTCTGGCTATTTTCTTCATCTCTCAGGTTTGAAATTTCCTTTCCTCCTCCTGCACAAAAGGTTGGGGCTCAGGGAAGTCTCCCTCGCCCCTAGGGGCCAAGCGGGCGGGTTCGCAGTGCTTGCGCGACACCCCCCATTATTAGATCGCGGCGCTGCCTCCGCGCTGCCTCGCGGCGCGCATTTTGCTGGACTCCCCCCCAAAACGCCGACCGGGAAGGGCTTGTCGCCCTTAAGAGCACCAGGCGCGCTGAGCTAACCGGACAAGCCCTCCTTGCCGTCCCGAAGGCGCCCGACATAGCTCAGCTCGCGGCCGCCATCTTGGCACCGCATCGTGGTTGGGCGCCATTTTTATTTCTGATTCTTGCTGCTGCAGTGGATGCAAACGTCCCAGACCCCTTGGGTCAAGTGTTTAGTTGTTTTTAGCGATCTTCCTGGCTCGCTTTCATTATTCTGTTGGCCTCCCGCAGCCTTCATCGGGCGAAATTGCAGCCCCCCCCTCCGGTTTGTTGTTGTCTGGAGGCCTGCTGCCAGAGGCCTCTCTCTCTAGGCCTCAGGCGTTTATTTGGTAAATCGGGCCTGTACTGTGATATCTTTCTAGTTCCTTTCCTGTTATTGTTTATATATAAAAAAAAAAATCCAAAAAAAAAAAAAGAGAAAAATTTATATACAAAATTATATGCATTTATACATATATACATAGATAACCTTTATATACAGATAGCATTAAAAAAAAACACCAAAAGATTATATATCTGTACATATTATATATATATATATATATATATATATATATATATATATATATATATATATATATATATATATATATATATATATATATATATATATATATATATGGATCTTTGGTTATTCGGTTTTCTCCGCGTAAGATTCAAAGTATCTAGGCAACGTTTCGGCGAGGTCCCACTCGCCATCTTCAGGCTGGTGCTTTCGGCTTAGTGCCAGTGCAAGCAGTGTGTGACCGGAGCTGCCATCTCTCTATATATACAAGTGGTGGGGGTGGTGTGCTGGGCTGGTTGGCTGTGCTGCAGCCTCTTGATTGGTTGATGGAGTTGATGTTGGTATAATGGGCTGTGTAATGGCCTTTTGTTGTAGAGATATCCTGGATCTTGTGCTGTCATCTCCTGGGTCGTTAGCCTCTTGTGTTTTAACGGCTTGGGTAATGGGTTGTGTGATGGGCTTGTGAGTTCTTTTGTTGTGGTATCCTGGGTCTTGCGTTGTAATCTCCTGGGTCGTTTGTGTTTTGATCTCTTTTCCATTAGCCTCCTGTGTAGTAACAGCTTGGGTAATGGGTTGTGTGATGACCTTGTGAGATTTATTGCTGTGGTATCCTTGGTCTTGTGCTGTGATATCCTGGGTCATTTGCTGTGTTGTGACTTCTTGAGTTCTTGAGGTGTAATTTCTTGAGTTTTCTGATGTGATGTCCTGAGCGGGTGGCTGTGATGTAGCATTTTGGGTTTTTAATATGGCTTTGAGTTTGGGGTCTGGGTCTGTGTTCGCTTTGGCTTCGAGTTCGTGGTCGTGCCACATCTTCATGGTGGGGGTCAGTTCGCTTCATGTATGGTTCAGAGGAGTTTGAAGTGGGTAGTGATGCAGCTGCAGTGCGGCTTCTGGTCTGTGGTCGTGTCTCATCTTCTGTGTGGGTGTGAGTCTGATTTTTACGTGGAAGTGTGGTGGTGGCATCTTGTGTGGCCCTCATGGGTGTGGGTCTGGTGTCATTTATCATGTTGGGTACTCGTCTGTTCATGAGGGCGGGTTTCCAAATGGCTGGTAAGCGGGAGGTGTCATCTCTTTATTCATGCTGTGTGGGCGTTTTTCTATCTCTATGGCTTCTCTGATTATTCTGCTGCTGTGGTGTTCAGTTTTGGCGATAGTTCTGGTATTTTTAAAGTCAATCTCATGTCCTGTGGCTTTGAGGTGTTGGACCAGGGAAGAGGTTGGTTCTTCTTTTTTGATTTGTTACTACACAGGAGGCTAATCGAAAAGAGATCAAAACACAAACGACCCAGGAGATTACAACGCAAGACCCAGGATACTACAACAAAAGAACTCACAAGCCCATCACACAACCCATTACCCAAGCCGTTAAAACACAAGAGGCTAACGACCCAGGAGATGACAGCACAAGATCCAGGATATCTCTACAACAAAAGGCCATTACACAGCCCATTATACCAACATCAACTCCATCAACCAATCAAGAGGCTGCAGCACAGCCAACCAGCCCAGCACACCACCCCCACCACTTGTATATAGAGAGATGGCAGCTCCGGTCACACACTGCTTGCACTGGCACTGGCTTCTAAAGCACCAGCCTGAAGATGGCGAGTGGGACCTCGCCGAAACGCTGCCTAGATACTTTGAATCTTACGCGGAGAAAACCGAATAACCAAAGATCCACATACAAATACCATGAGAACCTCAGAAAACAAATATATATATATATATATATATATATATATATATATATATATATATATATATATATATATATATATATATATATATATATATATATACACACACACACACACACACACACACACACACACACACACCTTACTACTTGTTATCACTGTACATATTAAATTCCAAAAGGGGGAGCGGGCAGCTCAAACCTCACCCGGCCCTAGTCACAGGCCAATTCCAGGTGAGTAGCAATTCCCTTTGCTATTATTACTATTATTACTATTATTACTATTATTACTATTATTACTATTATTACTATTATTACCATTATCAAAATGGCAGACGACAATCTCTCTAAACGACCTTCCTTGAAGGCTAAGGCAAAGTCCCACTACTTGCGCAGGCAGGACAAGGAACCTTCCAAGGCCTCCCAACAAGACGCCTTAAGGCGCCATAAGGCGTTGGAAAAGAAGTTTGATAGGCGATCAAGGGAGTCCCGCTCAGGGCCTCCAGCCCTTCCTCCTCCCACTCCCCCCACCTCTACTCAACCTCTTCCCCCTCCAGACCCGTCTTCCCTATCTAGGCGCAGTCCACTTCAGGGTCACTTGACCCCTGGACCACCGACCAGATGGACCCCTGAAGCCACCTTTACACCTATGGCCGCTGGTCTGCGCCAGGAAGAACCCTCTACATCCGAGGTTCCAGCCCACATCAAGGCTTGGATGGAATCGCTATCCGCCAGGGCATTGTGGAGGGCCTGCAGCACATGGCCAGATCAGGCTTCTCTCCACGGGCTCCCGAGCACGACTCTTTATCCATCAGTTCCCTTCCACAGCCGGACCCCCCGGTTGGTCAGGTACTCTCTCAGAGGGACAGCCCTCCTCCGGTAGGGGCCCAGGAGGAGGAGGAAGGGGACTTTGGTGACTTCAGGGAAGAGGAAGAGGATTCCCGGATGGGATCCTCCCGTTATAGTGAGCCCCTCTTAGAGGCGGACCTCATGGAGAGGGAGATGTCGGAGGACGAGGGGGCTTCCCCCGACCAACCCGTATTCGGGGGGCTGTTCAAGCCACACATGTTTAAATCCCTCCTCTTTAAAGCCAAGAACGTCTCTGGTCTTCTTCCCCAGTCTCCCTCTGCCCTCCCCCCTGCCTCAGAGGGACCAGAGGACTCCATTTTCACACAACCAGTAGTGGAGGCTGAGGTCATCCCGACCCCACCCATCTTCGTAGACCTAGTGGCTAAACAACTTGCTTCCACGGGGGCCCCCCCTACACCCTCTAGCCAAGACAAGAGATTCTTTAATCTCGATTTGGCAATGTCTAGTCTTCTAGACATCCCGGAGGTTGACGATCCCATTGTGGGCCTTGCTTCCTCCTCTACCCCCAGTGAGGCCTTAGAGGCCTTGAAACCTGAGGACAAGCGGACGGAACTGGCGTTGCGCCGGGCCCATCTATCCGACGCTTGGGCTATTAGATCGGCTACGGCCGCTTCATTTTTCACAAGCTCCTCTATCCGCTGGCTCCGGCAGCTGAGAGAGCACGTCCCGCGTCCAATGTGAGAGCGCACCAAGACATATGCGAACTGGTGGCCGCAGCCGAGTTCTCAGCTGACGCCACCTACCAATCGGTCAAGTTCTCTTCCAGAGCCATAACGTCACATGTCAAAGCTCGCCGCCTGCTGTGGCTCAAGCACTGGCAGGCGGATGTTAAAAACAAGGTCAAGCTGGCCACTGCTCCCATCAAGGGAGACAAACTGTTCGGTCCGGCCTTGGAACCCCTGCTGGTCAAGGGCTGCAGCAAGAGGAAGTATCTGCCCTCCCTTTTTCGGAGGTCAGAGACAAGAGGCCCTCAGCCCTTTCGAAGGGGCTTCCCCCGCCCCTTCTACCAACCCCCCTTCCTGCCCAGATACCCGAGACCCCCTTCCTTCCGGTCCCAGGATCGCTTGGACTCAGGCGACAGAAGCAGACGGGGCGGCAACTATAAGAGGCCCTTTAGGGGATCGGGGGGGAGGCCCTACCGCCGACCCAGATAGAACTTCTTCCTCCCTCCCCATCGGCGGCCGCCTCAGACACTTTGCCGCCCAATGGGACAAATCCACATCCGATGCATGGGTTAGGGACACCGTCAGGTTTGGTCTCGCCCTTGAGTTCCGGTCCGCCCCCTCTGATTCCTTCATGACATCCCCCACCTCAAGGGATCCCGCCAAACGTGCACTAATGGATGCAGCCATCCAACACCTACTTGACATTCAGGCCATTCAACCCGTTCCACTGGCCCAGAGGGGACGGGGATTCTATTCCCACCTCTTTGTGGTGCCCAAGCATTCTGGAGGATGGAGAGCCATATTAGATTTAAAACGGCTAAACCGCCACCTTATCCAGCGCAAATTCAAAATGCACTCCTTGCAATCGATTCTCTTGGGTACCAGGCGGGGAGACTGGTTATCCTCCATAGATCTCTCGGAGGCATACCTACATATTCCAATCCTGCCCTCTCACCACAAATTCCTCAGGTTCTGTTATAATAACCTTCACTATCAATACGTGGCCCTCCCCTTTGGTCTGGCCTCGCCCCAGGACCTTCACCAAGGTCCTCGCGCCCTGGCGGCTCACCTCAGGAGCGTTCCCATCCGCCTCACTGCTATTTGGACGATATCCTTATTCTCTCCCCGTCCAAGACCCAGGCAGTCAGGGATACCAGGGCCACTCTCTCCGCTCTACTGGCACACGGGTTCCTCGTCAATTGGCAAAAGAGTCAACTGACCCCATCCACCCGAATCACCCACTTGGGAGCTATAATCGATTCGGTTACAGAAAAGGTCTTCCTCTCTTCGGAGAGGTTCCTCAGCATTCAAGCTCTGGTCAAACAGATTAGGCGATCAAGGAGGGTGGCGTTACTTGACCTCTCTAAATTATTGGGTAAGATGGTTTCATGCATCTCAATTATTCCCTGGGCCCGTTTACACAGCAGATCCCTTCAGTGGTTCCTGCTCCCATTCCAAAGATCCGGAAGAAGCAACTCGAAGTCCAGAGTCAAGGTGCCTCCAAGGGTCCTCACATCTCTCCTCTGGTGGACCAACCCCGCCATCAACAGGGGCCACCTCTTCACGGAACCTCAGCGGCTTACCCTCACCACGGACGCCAGCCTATCCGGTTGGGGCGCTCACATCAACTCGCTCTCGGCACAGGGCAAGTGGTCGTTGATAGAGCAAAGATGCAGCATCAACTGGCTGGAGCTTCACGCCGTCCACCTGGCCCTGCGCAGCTTCCTCCCCCTGGTTCGCGGACGCCACGTCCTTATTCTCACGGACAACGTCACGGCCAAAGCCCATATCAACAGGCAAGGGGGCACCCAGTCTATTCAGTTGATGAGGGAGGCTGAGCGTCTCTGCCGTTGGGCAGAATCCAACCTCCTCTCACTAAAAGCCGAACACATCTCCGGAATCTTCAACATCCAGGCGGATTGGCTGAGCAGGGCCACGGTGGACCAAGCAGAATGGCGCCTCCATCCATCCCTATTCAAGGAGGCGTCCAGAATATCCTTTGGCACACCCTAGATGTTAGACGGGCCTTGCGCATATACATTAAGCGCACACAACCCCTGAGAAGATCAGAATCCCTCTTCCTCTCCTTTCAGCCCAGGACGCTGGGGCTCAAAGTCTCTCCCTCAACCATCAGTCGCTGGATCAGGGCGA